>NW_008825308.1:2860182-2861385 GCF_000699105.1 Pygoscelis adeliae | reverse complement strand
TACCTGAAAGGAGGTTGTAGCGAGGTGGGTGTTGGTCTCTTCTCCCAAGTAACAAGTGATAGGATGAGAGGAAATGTCCTCAAGTTGCACCAGGGGAGGTTTAAATTGGATATTAGGAAAAATTGTTTCACCGAAAGGGTTGTCACCCATTGGAAGAGGCTGCCCAGGGAAGTGGTTGAGTCACCATCCCTGGAGGTATTTGAAAGACTTGTAGGTGTGGCGCTTAGGGACATGGTTTAGTGTTGGACTTGGCAGTGTTAGGTTAAAGGTTGGACTTGATGATCTTAAAGGTCTTTTCAACCTAAATGATTCTATGATTCTATGCAGCATGCTGCCAAAGTAGAAAGGAAACCTCTAATTCACTTAATTGCCCTAGACCGGTTCTGGCTTTCTACAATGTTTCTGTCATAGAGTCCAGGCAAGGACTGTCTCTAGAGCTTGTACAAGTACTGGATCACTGATACTTGCCTCCCTGCCTCCCTACTGATCACTGTTCCCTTTCCCAGCTGATACAGCACAAGTCAGAATGCCTCACCATGCTGTTTAACATGCTAAATGTTCCATTTCAGGCTGTCTCGCTATTTTGAAATTGTGCGTAACTGGTTAGGCTGGAAGTCACAGGACTTTCTGAGAACGTAAGTTTCTACAAGCAGCCAGATGGTGCAATCTGCCTTCCCAAGAAAAGAGAAAGTTATATGGTACAGGCATAGTCAGACACCTGTGGGAGTCAATAATCTGAACCTCATATCATTCTAATCACCCCTGTTTATGAGACAGTCCCTTTGTTTTACCTTTGCCTCTCATTGCAATGGTATTACTCAAATGTCCACTTATGAATTGTCCACTGGAGAAAATACTCCCTCCATGTGGAAACAAGGCAACTTCAAAAATGACAGTTCAGTCTGTAACACTTTGGGCAGGGTGGTAAACAGGATGCTGCATAGCTTTACAGCATCTGGATTAAACACTTTGATATCTCTGTTTCCTGGGAGACACGGCTGTCTTGAATGTTAGACTGTAGTACTCACATTTTCCATGAGGTTTCACACATAAGCTTTTGGTCCTGAAATCTTTACCCCTGGACAGGGTGTTGCAGCAATGACAACTAAAAGAAAGTTTCCTCAAAAATGCAGTAACTAAAGCCTACCATCAGAGAGCCTATTCCAGAGGGGAGGCTGTAGGACTGCAGAAATGAGATTATTA
>NW_008825308.1:2854176-2860151 GCF_000699105.1 Pygoscelis adeliae | reverse complement strand
AGGCAAAATGAAAGAACATCTTTTCTGCAACAAGCTCTATGAGAGGAAACTGTCCAGGGCCATGGTAGGTTATGTGCTGCTGCCAAAGCTGCTAAAGAGCAAGCAGCACAGGACAGGCACATATGTCTTAGTCTGTCTTTCAGCATTGCTCAGGAAGACTCTGTTATTGAGGAGACCATTGTTCTCATTGCTGCTGCCTCTCCAGCTCTGCTTCCACTTTTTCCTTAAGGTATTCCATGCAGCAAAAAAGAGCTTGGAGAAGAAAACTCTTCTCAAGATCAAGTGAAGGAAGAAGGCTGCAAGATTAAGAGGACTTTAACTCTTTGAGAGGAAGGCTAGATGTAAGTTGATATCCAACACACCATACCTCAACTTCTCTACAGGACCACATACTGTTACTCCATTTGGCACGTTATTTTAGGTCAGTAATAGATGATGCTTCATTGTAGCTTGTCGCAGTTAGATGTTGTATTTATTCTGATAGCTCATGTCCTGGTTTATGCAAGCACAAGGTAGTCTGTGGCCTATGATGTATGTTGAACTTCTTTTACAGAAAGGCCTGGTGCTAAAACACATAGGAGATACCAAGTGTTTTGAGTACAACATATTTAAAAGCTTTATGTAGGAGATTTTTAAAAGTAATTTGATGGTTCTTTCTGTTTGCCTTCTAAATTTATCTAAAGGTATCTAAAGTCCCTCTACAGATGCTCAGAACTTACCAATATGAGAAGCTTAACATCTGACAGAAGTCTGAATAAAATTGTGATATGGAAACCTGACATTCTTTTGCTTATCTTTTAACTCATGAGTTTGGGTACAACATATGTATCTACTGTCATTGACCCAAGTTTCTGCTGTCCTTTTTAGTGATCAGGGAAATCCAAGACATCTGCATGAAGCTGACAGAGATTATATAAATCCTGTGGAGATTATCTGTACAGAGAATGGTATATCTACATGCATTCCTATAAAGAGCTTGCACCCTTCTGGAGTGGCAGTGAGGCTAGGTGCAATACCCTTCAGAGCTACAATTGCACAGGATACTTATGCTTCGACAACTGAATCACACTTACAGAGATATCTAAATTTTCATCAATTCTGAGTGAGTGAACACAGGAGAAATCCAAAACCAATGGACTTTCTTTACATCAACCAGCAGAAAACATGGCATTTGATACGATGGAACTGAGAACCTGAAGTGGTTAAGAGTTTCATCCTAGCTCTGTAAATATGTCCATAAATGATAGAAATGAAGAATTTATTGTGCTGCCTACTGTTTTTATACACTACAGCCATTCTAGAAGGGTTACCTCCTCTTTCACTAGGAACAAATTAGAAAAGCTTTTTTTTGATTAACTGATTTTAGTAACTTAGGCATTGTGAGGTTGGAGACCTTGGTTCCTGTCACTGACAATGTCTGAGAAGAATTTACACAGGAGAGTTGCACAGAAACTGTTAAAATCATAAAGTCATCCTTTTCAAACATGCCCAACAGATTCTATGCAGCTCTCCTATGTAAATTTTCCTTTGCTGTTTGATAAAGTAGGAAACAAGGTCTCTAACTGTGCAGTCTCCAATATAGTGAAATCCAGTAATCAGAGAGGTTTTCCCATCTGTTCCAAGTGAATGGAGATGTAGCTATTATAAATACAACTTTGGTGCATTAAAATCTTATAGACTTCAGCTGGATAGAGAGGCTATGGTTATATTTAACAATTCAGATGAAAATTACACCAGGCATAGTCTTGAAATTTATGTAAAACAAAAAAGAAACACATTAAAAATAAAGTTTACTGCATGATAGATGGAAATGATAAATGCTGGTAGCTGCTGTCTGTAAGATTCTATCACATTCCTCTCTGCATGGGTGGAAGAACTTATGTGAATATATTTCATTAATGCAAATGTTAATTATGCATATAAAACCTACATATTGTTTTGAAATATACTTCTAATCCTACTAACAATTTGGGTTAATTGCTCAAAAAGCTTTTATTTTTTTTTCCTTAACTTATTACAAAATAAGCACAAAATCAAAAATGTTAGGGCAGGTTGCACAATGAATGGAAAGAAATACACTTTTTTGCATTTCGGTAAATGCATTCCTAATTCATCTGCAGGGATCTTATTTATAATATCAAGTACACCTCTAACCAGTTATTGGCTCTTCTCTGTGTATAGATGTTAACAAGCCATGACCAAAATGCCTGATGAGTTGAGGAACTAAGTTTTTTGGGAGTCCAACTTCAAACATTCAATGCCAAGACATAATTACAGATATCCAGCACTCAGCATGATCCCAAAATACATGTCTTTTTAAGGTATCCACAAACTGAGGCAGCATAAATATCTAGTCATGCTTAGAAAACTTTAAAAAGGTCCCCATGTTTCTATGTAAAGAATTAACACACCCCCACTTTATATTTCCTTTCATTATTACTATAAAAATGTACACGATGAAATGCACTTTTTTCTTTCTCTGTTTCCTTTTTTTTTTCCTTTTTAATTTATATTTCATTTTAGTCTTTGGAAACTTAGTTTACTCTCATTTACAGAGGATAAGATTCAAGAGTCAACTTTTAACGTGAGCAGTGGTTGTGGTTTAACCCTGCTATATTATCTATACATTTTGTACTTTAGTGGTCATTGGGTTGACAAGTTGTGTATCTTCATAGTACACTACAGTTTATTTTATGTTGATTTATCTGACTGATAAATCCCTCACTGATTAAGTGAGTGATATTTAAAATAAGACAACAAATTAGTTAAACATCATTGCAAAATATTATGCAGAAATAATATTTTTCATATTATCTAAGATTTCTGAAAACATAGGGCAGCAACTAGACTGGCTTTATCAAAGAAGAAATACATTCAATTAAATAATATTCAGCTCTTAACATAACAAACTTATTGTGGGCAGAATTCTGAAATAAGTTTTGCAGAATAAAAACCAACTTGAGAATTTTTCCTCTTCATGTCTGACACATTGTGGTTATTCTTTTTTGTGTTCTCCGGCCTCCAACAAAGAAAAAAAATGCATATGCATTGATTTCATTATCCTGCATTGAAACCAACCCATAATTACACGCTTGCTGAGTTTTGTGTTTGAAGAGCTCTACAAGTTTTAGAAGAAAAAAACAAATAAACAACAACAACAAAACCAAAACCCCCATGATTTAATTTTGATGTAACCCCGAGGCTTGTCGTGGAAGGTGAACCCGTAAGATATATTTAGCATCACAGTAAGATCTGAGTTTACTATGCAAATATCGGGAAAACAATTTCTGAATAACTGGTATCCTAAAATCACCAATGGGGAGGGCTGTTTACTTCAGCTGCAGTGCAGCCCTTGTTATATGCCAGTACATAATCATTATTTGCAAATTATCTCCATAATAGATGAGAATCCTCACCTGAGACACTCCCTTAAATCATCTTATTTATTTAGACTACAAGAGCTGCTAGATGCTCATCTGGGTCTTCAAATTTCATGAATAACTAATGCTTAAAACATCTATGGAATCCATACACAAACCAAGAGTGCTAGTTAACTAAGAGCACAGTAGATTTATACAGATATTTTTGTGATTATTCTGTATTGTGTGTTGTCAGCACAGCAAAGCTTTATTTCTTACATTTTAAATAAGTACCCAGCATAGATTGCGTTCAGGAATAAGAGAAAATGTCGGATTAGCTCAACTCAGCAGCTCTTATGCAGCTGGGCTAAGAGATAATGATCACATGACACACTGAAATTTGAGAATGGGTTATGTCCAACCTGACAGTACATAGTCATCTATTAAAGAATAGTTTGTCTTTTGAAGTGAAACACAGCACAACAGAAAAAGATAGCTATCTGTGGTCCTCTGTGAGACCTATTGCAATCAGCGGGGAAAGAAGCCTATGCTAAAGGCTTCCAAGGCACTAAACATTTGACAGGGAGCAAGTTGAGTTCAAAAGGTAAGGAGTACTGCTGGCAAATCCTCTAACATGCTACCATGAAATTCCCAGTTAACTCAAGCTATACTGCTGATGGAAGAGTACTAATGCTGTGCCACAATTCAAAAAGGCAAGTGAGATCATATAACCCTAAACTGGTTAATCTGACACTGGTCCTGGAGAACGTAACGCAAAAACTGATTCAGAATCCTTTGGCTAAGAATTAAAGGAGAGTAATATGCTTACTGCCAGTCAAAACTGTGTAACAGAAAAATAAGTCTTGTCAAAAAATTTGATTTTCTCTTTTATGAGATCATCAATTCAGTACACAAATGTAATGCTTTCGTTAAGTATTTTAATTCTTCCTGCAAAACCTCTGATTAAAAACACCTGTACACACACAAAATTGGCGTAACACTATGAACAAAATGTGCTTTAGATGCATAATTAACATGTCAAATTCTACTAGTGGGATCTTGATTGGAGGGGGTGTTTTTGGCAGGATTGAATAGAATCACTACTAATCCTATGATATACAACATTTCCTCCAGGAATAATCTAGAAATAAATTTTAAGTTGCTATTGCTAAAGCATAAGTATGATACAAAGATAGGTGAAATGATCTTTAACAAGAATGTTAATCATATAGAGTGATCTGATGAGTTAATCTCCAGTGATCTCTTAAACAAGCTCCTTGGTAACATGGTTGAATAAAGTTACAGGACTTAGAATAAAGAAAGCAGGAAACAGTCATGGAAAATGGGGCCATATCCTTGAAAAATATTCAGCATTTATAGCAGACAATTAACTTATTCTGAGATCCCACTGTGATTTAGGGTTAAAAAGGGTTAATAAAATGCTTGACCATAAAAACCAAGCAGAGTGAATAGACATAGTATGTGCTTTTTGGGGAAAAATACCAACTTCTACTAGGATCTTTGATCTACACAAGAGGCTCCATTAAGAACTATTGACAGAAAGCTAAACCTAGATATACTTAGAGGTGAAGTGTGGCAGAAATATTTTACAGTGGAATGAAAAAAAATCTGAAATAGTTATTGCTGTATTTGTTGAGTCTTCATTTTCGGAGATCCTGGAATTTCCCCCTCTTAGGGACTTATGCAAGGTGTGGGAATAATCACATGAAATGTAATGGTTTATCTCATATATCAGATTTCAGATAATCTAATGGTCTTTAATGGTTCAAGTCTCTTCAGTCTAAATACTGTTATTCTAAATAGGTCAAAATTGCAGTAAACTAAATGGTGTCCCCCCACAAATGCATTGTTTTCATTCAAAAGAAGGTGGCCAGAATCTGTGTCTCTTTTTTAAAAACATAGGAATTTTCCAAAAAGAATCATAGGAAATAAAGAAACAGAGCAGACATGTCTATAGACTAAGTAGCTGAAGAAAACAAAACAAAAGACCATTGCAGCTTGATCCCATAGCCACCCCTTATTCTATACCATCTGCATCATGCTCAAGTCTCATATTTTCCATACATTTTCATTAATCGCCACCCCTTTTGTTTTCCTATATACACATATACACACACACACAGATATCATTCCCTTAGTCTGTGGGCCATCCCTCTAAAACGTTCGGTGAGTTCATTTAGTCCATGACTTTGGGCTCCATCTGTCATAATAATCTTTCAGGGCAGGAAAAAATGGAGATGGTATGTGGTGTTGGATTGTTTCATGTTGAAATCAGTTCTGGTACCATCATCACAGTGCTTTGCCTGGTTTCACTGAAGTTATTCTTCATTAGTCTGGGTGATTCTTATTGTAATAACATTAGTATGGCATATAATATTATTAGTATTATTAGTATATCTGTGTATTATTAGTATAACTATTATAACCATAATTAGTACTTAACATCACATAATTCAGATCATTGGCTATTCTCACCCAAAATCAAATCACCTTGAGGTACACATCGGACTTCCCCATCCTTCCGCATTATCCACCAAGTGCACCCAGGTCCTTGAGCAAAAGCAATCCCACGAATGGGTTTGCCTTTGCCCGAGG
>NW_008825308.1:2823268-2853535 GCF_000699105.1 Pygoscelis adeliae | reverse complement strand
ACCGATGCCCAGCCAGTCCCCGAGCAGCGGCCCCCCCCGGCCAGCTTTCCCCAGTTTATGTACTGAGCTTGACGTCACATGGTATGGAATGTTTCTTTGGCCAGTTTGGCTGTGCCCCCTCCCAGCTTCTTGTGCACCTGCAGCCTGCTCAGTCGGTAGAGCATGGGAAACTAGAAAGTCCTGGGCTAGTGTAGGCATTACCTAGCAACAACTAAAACATCGGTGCCTTATCAATTTTGTTCCCATCCTAAATCCAAAACACAGCACTGTACCAGCTACTAGGAAGGAAATTAACTCCATCCCTGCCGAAACCAGGACAGGTGTGTATATCAAGTCATTGTGTTTTGGACAGAACAGAGTAATTTCTCCAAGTGGTTATCTCAGAAACATAATTTCAACATTATGTTCAAAGTTCGGTACTATGTTATATCAGAAATAAAATTAAAAAATCAATCTTAAATAAAAAATAAAGGATTTGAAAGAGAAGGAAAGAAAAAAAACAAACAGGAGGACTGCAGAAAATCTATTGTTAAGATTAGAAGACTCAGATATGCACATCTTGATGTAGTGACAACTGCCAACACCTATCACAAATTTTTGCTTGAGTATCCATAGAAAAATGTTAGCAAAGTGTTGTAAATTTTCATGATAGCATACTTCTCTGTTGCTGTTTTGTGAATACCAGTGCATTGAAGAGATGTATAAGGAGAAACAAACAAACAAAGAAACAAAAACAACAAGGCAAAGAGCTGAGGAATCATACATCTATAAAACCTAAAAGAATATCTTTCTTTTAGTATGCACTGACAGTAAATAATCAGCAGGAGGTAAACTTGTATTACCTGGGAGATTAACTAGCTGATGCAATGGAGCTTTTCTTGGCTAGCTTCCATGATTCTTTGGGATACTCTATTGTGTAATAACTTTCTCTTAAGAGTAAAAGCCTTTGAAAATGCTCATGAAATTACCTTTGTAGAAATGGAATGAGATCCTAATACCAGTATTTCAGAGAAAGGGGAGCTAACTAGTATCAATGAAGAATATTTCAAGAACATTTCTTTTCTGTTACTCTTTACATTGGTATCTATGTGTCAAAAGTGAAGATGTAAATGCATATTATTATTAAAAAATGGTCTCTAAAATAAGTGTTATATGATGAAGTTTTAGATGTTCTCAGCGTAACTCCAGTACAACTAACCCACATCTGATACTGTAATATTCCTTTTTATTAAGAAGGAGCATTAAAATGTTGATTCCTGAAGACAATATATATACATATATATATGTAATTTGTTATTTGATTTAAACTGAATCAGTAGAGCAATATGGGAAAAAACAGTCCTGGGGAACCATCTCCTCTGCTATTATGTGTAAACAAACATTAACTTCCATGGAATTTCACTGATTGTAAATGAAGGTCTGGCTGTCAGTCTCACATTTCTTTCAACAGTGAACAGGAGGAAGTGCCTTTTGAAAATTCATAATATTTTTGTAGTTCATCTTTCAGTGAAGAAACAGCTCTGTGGATGCTGAGAACTTTAAGGCTGAGTCTGGATATTCAAAGAGTCCTGCTTAACCTGATATAGTCAATAACTCCATCTCTCCCTACTTAATTTCTAAATACTGATTCCTGTCCTTTGCTCACACCCCATGTTGTGCCATCATGAGTGTTTAAATTATGCTTGATCTAGCTGTCTATCTTAGGATGAGGTGAATTGCCCTGTGGAGATGTGGATCTGCCTTCAGTGTCTACAAAGATAAGCAGAAGTGACTAGCTTGAATTGAAGTGGCTGCCTTTTTAATACTTACATGAAAGCAAATGAATCCCATCTATAGGAAACTACTGTCCCCTGCATCCAGTTATCCAGGGAAACCTCCTGTTTTTATGTAAAGGAGCAAAAATGCTCTTTGTCCAGTGGAAAACTGGTAAAAACTCCAAACATTCAGTGCCTGGGGTTACAGGCTGAAAGAAAGATATTATGCTGATAATATTGATTCTGGCATTTCTTATATGATATTACATTAGAAAAACCATAGAGCAATCAAAAACATAGAGACCATCTTCATGTCAAATACAGGATTTGGTTATATCTGTGCCATTCCCTAGGGAAGCTTATTAAGTTGTTCTTTAAAGACTTCCTATGAAGGAGATTCTATTTCACTACTTCATCTCTGTTACAGAGGCATTCCTAACAAAATCTTTTTTGCTGTAGTATAAACTCATTACTTCTTGTTCTAAGTGGTATGTATGCATAGAGCAGAACACATTTTTTTTACTTATTTGAAATCTTTCTCTCCACATGCAGTCAGACCTTTTTTACCTAGGATAAATTACTCAGTTCTTTCAAATGTTTGATATTGGTCACAGTATAATAGACATCTCACTATTTCACTTGTTGTTTTCTAAATTTTCTTCATTGCATCCCAGATTCTCAAGGCTCATAACCCAAAACAGATCAATGTCCCAGCTAAGGCCACCTATGCTAAAATGAGCCGGGAGTGTAAACTTCCTCCTATTATCCTTCTATTATGTACAATGAGAAATATTATTTTTTATTTTTTTGGATGTAGGGGTTTTTTTGTTTTGGTTTGGGTTTTTTGTCAACAGCTTGCACATTGCTCAGTCACATCCAGCTTGTCACCCATTATAACCCACATACCCTTTTCTGAAAAACTATTACCTAACCAGTTTTTTTCCATACTGTACACAGCTGATTTTACCTGCCCTTTGTACCTTCCACTTGTCCTTGTCGAATTTCTTCCCATTTTTTATTAGATTAATGGTCTTTCATGGTCACTTGGAATTTAAATCCTTTCCTTCAAGCATAACTGTAATCTCTCTCAACTACATGCCACCTGCAGATTTAGTAAGCATATTCTCTATTCTATCAGTAGTGTCAGTAATGAATGTGGACTATGGATCTACTACTGCTTTCCAGTCTTTCAGGTGAGCAGTCATGACATGTGTGAAAGCTGTACTTGAGAATAATGTTTATTTCTATCAGTAAAATCCATCCTGAATTGAGAAGGTGTGTTGTGTGAGGAAAAAATGCCTGATTATCCAAGAAATGTAAGTAACAATTAGAAATTTATCAAGAGACTACAGCTTCTGATCATAAGTATCAAAAGTAAGAATTTCAATATAAAGTTTCTGGTGCCTGGAATAGCTTTTGAAGAACAAAGAACTCTCAAAATAGAACGTGCTGGGTGTTGGAGTCAAGGTGTTGGTAGTGGAGGCTGCAGAGGTGTCTTCTGTGAGAAGAGGCCAGGACTGCCCCATGATGGACACAGCCGGTTCCAGCCAGCTCCAATGAACCCACCACAGGGAACAGCTGAGCCCCTCAGCCATGGGTTTAAGAAAGGGCAAAATGCTTCATGAACAGAGGAAAAAGAGCAAGGAGGGGAAGAAGGAGAGAGTGAGAAACAGTCCTATGACCACTAAGGTGAGAGAAGGAGGGGGAGGAGGTGCTCCAGGCACTGGAGCAGAGACTCCCTTGCAACCCTTCGAGAGACCATGTGGGAGCAGATTCCCTGACAAGAACTGTGACCTGTGGAGAACATGCACTGGTGAGGACCTTTTTTCCTGAAGGACTAAAGCCTGTGGAAGAGCCTATCATTTGTCAGTTTGGAGAAGAGAAGGCTGAGGGGTGCTCTCATCACAGTCCACAACCTCCTCAAGGTGGGCAGCGGAGGGGGAGGTGCTGATCTCCTCTCCCTGGTGACCAGCGATAGGACACGAGGAAATGGAATGAAACTCTGACAGGGGACGTTCAGATTGGACATTAGGAAAAGGTTCTTCACTGAGAGGATGCTTGGTCACTGGAAAAGGCTCCCCAGGGAAGTGGTCACAGCACCAAGTCTGTCAGAGTTCAAGGAGTGTCTGGACGATGCTTTTAGTGATATGGTTTAGTTTTAGGTAGTCCTGTGAGGAGCAGGGAGTTGGACTCAATGATTCTTTTGGGTCCCTTCCAACTTGAGATATTCTATGATTCTGTGGTTCTTTAAAAACTGAAGCCTGTGGGAGAGCCTATGCCCCAGCAGAGGAAAAATGTGGGAAGGAAGAAACAGCATAGCACTATGTACTAACTGTAGCCCTCCCACCCCTCCCCATTACTCGGCAGGAGTAATGGAGTAAATCAGTCAGGAGTGAAGGAGTGAAACTGGGCATGGGAAAGGGGGAAGGAAAGGTGGTGTTTTAATTTCTGTCTTACAAATCTATTTTATTTGGCAATGAATTAAATTATTTTTCCCCAAGTCAAGTCTGTTTTGTCCGCAACATGAATTGGTGGGCAATCTCCCAGTTTTTATCTTGACCCACAAGCTTTTTTATCATATTTTCTCCCCCTATCCCACTGAGGAGGGGGAGTGAGTGAGCAGCGGGGTGGAAGTTTGGCTGTTGGCCATGTCTAACTCACCACCTAGAAATACTCTTTCAATCCACTGATGTGATTCCTCCTCCCTGTTTACAGTACACCTTATTCAGCAATGAAGAAACAGCCTACATTTGTGCTAACAGGATCATAACACTTACAAAGCATGCTGCTTGGATATTATGCTGGTTGAAAAATTTCTTTGACAATCATGCTACCCATGTCTTCCTTTGACAGTGCTTTGGAAATAAAACCTCCTTGTGGAAAATTCAGACTGGTGCATCTTGTGATTCTTCAACAACAAAAATAGAAATTTATGCAAAAAACTGTCTTCTGAGTAACAAAATTTTAAAAAATGAAGTTTTAAATATTCATACATACTTGTATAGAGAGATGGAGAAGTCCCAAGAAGAATACAATACAAAAATGCAATAAGTTGTGGGAAAAAAATCTGTTCTCTGCTTTCCTAAGTTGAACTAGTATTAAAAATCAACTAAAGGGCATCAAAGTAATATTTTCTTATGACTATGGTGAGTCTCTCCTCACAAATCAGGTGAACAATCCTGGTTTGAAGTCATACAAAATCCCCAAAACATACATGGCCTAATAAAATTATACTAGCTATTAAGTATAAAAGCTTCCTGAATACACATTAGTCTTTAAATGAAGTTGAAAAGGAGTTCTCAAGGTCAAAACTAAAAGAAATATGGTCACAAAAAACTTTTTTCACCAATGTGGGTTACTCAGTACCAGGGCAAATCTGATTCTTAGGTCAGACTATTACAGGCTGGCAATTTCACCTGCTCTCATTATTTTTATAGTATCTAAAGTGCAATAAATCACTAAGTGCAATAAATCACTAAGTACAGGCACTGAAGTACAGCTATTTTTTATTTATAACGAGATGCCTTTACAATCCTCATAATCAGGAAAAACTTCTATCAGTGATTCTTTCTGCTGAGGTAGCATTAACCATCTTTTTCTGCAAAGCAACTACCACAACAACAAAGGAAAGGAACATTAACAATTGAAAACGTTGATGAAGTGGAACGAATAACATGAAGGCAGAGTGGAGACATGGACTTTGATTTTTAAAAATACCTAATACTGAAATATGGTGTATATATGTATTTATTTTCAGACTACTATTAATGCAGTATTTCTGTGCCAGTTGATTTTAATATTGTAAAGGTGGATGGAGACAGATTATAGGAAGATGTGTTTTTATGCATAGAGATTGTTAGTTCAGTAGTCTTTTAGATCTGAAGAATTTAAGAGAGATGATCTTCACTTAGGGAGTAACCTGTTAAACTGATTTAGATATTAGTATCAAAGTCTATTTATGAGATGCTGAAGTGACCATTATCACCAAGTTGAGCTCTCTGGGCTTGATTCAGTTGCCTGCACAAAGGCAACTACTTATATCTGCTATTTCATTCAATATCTAAGACATCTTCGTGGAGCTGGTTAATACAGGATACCTTTGTCTTTCTGGAGTGGGGAAATCTGGGCTGGGGTAATAAATTAATCACATGACACATTTAAATTTGGACACTGAATTGTTCTCTAAACTCCACTGGCTCTATCTCCACCGACTATAATGTAGACCTCTAACTTGTGGGAACTTACAATTGAGATGAGATAAAATTCACTCTGTATGTTTCAAGTCTAACTAACCAGTGATGCTAAGTGACTATTCTGCACAGTGCATCCAGTTGTTTTATGTCACAGAACTACAGTTCAATATCAACTTATTCAGATACTGGAGAGTATTTTAATGCAGTCGGTGGCTAGACAGTCCTTTTTGTTTCCACGTTTGTAAAGCACCAAACTTAATGAGAGGCATTTTGAGAGTTTCTGAATGGAGGTATCTTCATGAGTAAAGAATGTTCCTCTTAGACTACCTGTTTCTTTGAACTGTGGGGGTATAAAAGGAAGAAAATTTCTAAAAACTACAAGAATGGTCCCAAGAATAGTTGAAATGAGACTGATGCTGGTGAGTAAAGGGTATATCCGCATGCAGTACTTTGAAGGATTGTAGCTTCCGTGCTGAGAGAACATATACTCATCTTTTCTCCTTCTAGCCACTTAATTCATTCCAGTGGTGACTGTGGAAGATTATCATGCTAGGTTGCATGATAGGTCACATAAATAATCTGTGAAGCCCCTGCAAAATGTTCCTCTAATCATCTATTCTTTGTAATGTATATTTAAGGTGTACCCTTAGACCTTTAGTTTGTGAGTATCTTGAAGTAGTTGCAATGTAAAATTACATGTTTGTGCAGCGTATAGCGTAATAGGCTCTGTTTCTACTAGGGATTAATTGGCATTATTATAATACAAAAAGTAAATACAAAAAATATAAAAAAATATCAATAGATGATAATCAAGAGAAAAAAATCTAAGTTGAAATATTTTGTTGGTGTTATCTGTAACATTGTTAGAAAAGCTGTCTTGATGTTAAAAGATAGACTCTTATGATTGATAATAGGATAGATAGACAGACAGATAGATAGATATGTCAATAACTAAATTATAAACCCAGCAACAGCATACTTGTTTCTAACAAAGTAAGGAAAGGTATTTTCCTGACTGGTGATATAGTTGGTCCTCCTTCCAAAGAAACTGCTATATTTTATTCATTAAAAACCCCAAAGACTATTTCTTACCTTTTTTATTATTGGTCCAAAAATTATGTGTGTGAAGATCCTATTTAGAGCAGCAATTTTTAACATGACTTTACCTCCATCTGTATTGCCTGGAAATAGTATTTTGCTGACCTACTGTGTGTATTATATACATCTCCTCATTTCATTTAAACTGCCTTTGCAGTGTAAATTTCCAATTTTATGTAAAAGAATATAACAAGCAGTGATTTATCATCTGAAAAAAATCTAATTTCCTCATGAGATTTCTTATAAGTGATTCAGAGCTAAATTTTTTGACAAAACAACCATATGTAGTCAGAAAACAAAAAAAAGTGCTAAGCACATGATGTGACAAAGCCTCAATATGAAAATAGTTCACTTGAGAATATAGCACCCACTAAAAGAATGCAAATTCATATAAATGTGGCTCAGTGATCTGCCAATTCATGTACTTTGTTACTGCAGCACTGCTGCACCTGAGAATCCTCAATCACCAGCTTGATCCCAATGGCTGCACAATGTAAGTTTGGAAAAATGAAATGCAGAAAAAAAAAATTGTAAAGAGTAATAAACTCTAAAATGAAAATAAAGTCTAAAAACTTAGAAACAGATCCACCAGTTTAGAGAACTTGTTTATAAATAAAATGATATCTAAACTTCATTTTTCTCACGTAAGTAAACCTAGGCACTACAGCTCTTGAGAAATAGAGAATATATTTTTAGTGCAGAGGACTCTCCTTCCAAACTAAAAGCAAACTCTTTTTTTTTTTTTCTTTTTAAAAGGGGTTTTTTTAGTCCCTCCTTAGCAGAATAATTACTGACAAACTTTTTTCTGACTCTAAAAAAAAAAATCTCTGTAGAATTACTGTGCAATAACTTCATTTTTCATTTACCTGAGTAATATTCTAAAATGAATATTAGCTTCAAAACTTGGAGTTAAGACCACTGAATTTTTAGCTCTGGAGTTATAAAAATAGTTCAGTGGGCTTCTTCCTGCCTGAAAGCTTGCTTTTTGAGTATAAGTTTTTACTTATAAACTGTTTGTGGACAAAGTAGAAAGTTCCTTGGAAAATCTCTCATACCAAGTGAGTTGGTTTCTATTTGAGGATTTATTCTTCTGTACCAAATTTGCTGCTTTATGTATAGAATGAATCAATATTGGCTCATATGACAGCTTTTGAGTCTCGAAAAATTAGTGATGTGTTGTTGCTACATAAATTTGTACAACTTCATTGTCTGTGTTTGCACTTGTAAATTAAGTTGTGCTACAGAAGTCCCTTGGGCACTGAAACTCCCTTGCCTACACTGCTAAGGTGTTAAAACTGTGTCTGGCACCACTTTGGCCCACACCAACTAGCACTCTGCCAAACCAAGCTTGGTCATAATACCGGAGCAGGCAAAGACCAAGCATCACTCCTGATAAACGCCTTGATGTGTCGCCCTTGTTATAAAGGGTAAGAGGTGTAATAACATGGGCATGGGCTATTCAACAGGAACATAGTATCAGGTAAGTTAGATTTATTAGTATATTTGCTAAGCTGCTGCACCTCAGAAACCCACCTTTTAGTAGAAATTGCAGGTTTTTGCACTAAATCTCAGAAAGGAGAGTGTGCCTGAAGATAAATCAATATGGCCTATTTCCATCTTACCGTTTTATCCCTATGACAAATGTAAACTTGAGTCCAGTTCAGCTGACAACTTCAGGTACACAGAAAGGACAAATACAGGTTTAGTTGTGTAAGAGAAGCTGTAGTTGAAACAAGGCTGTAGAAAAGGTTGTTAAAATTAATAATAGAAACTGAAATCTGCTGGAAGTTATACTTCAGTTTATGGTCTCTGAATAGTTAAGTATTTGTCTTATGTTTTCATAATTTTTAAAAATATCTCATTTATTTATAGGTCTGGATCAAATCTACTTGTTTGACTGCTTGTTGGCTTGGGTGAATTATCAAAGAAGTTTCCAAGTTTAACTTACAATGAATTGTTCCTGTTGTCTTTCCTCAAGTTATGTTTTGGAAGTAGATGGAACATGGATGAGGGCTAAGAAAGCTGGTTTGCATAAGTGAACTTATTAAACATATTTATCAATGCTTTATTTGTTCTAAATGATAATCAAAAAAAAAAAGTGCTAAGCACATGATGTGACAAAGCCTCAATATGAAAATAGTTCACTTGAGAATATAGCACCCACTAAAAGAATGCAAATTCATATAAATGTGGCTCAGTGATCTGCCAATTCATGTACTTTGTTACTGCAGCACTGCTGCACCTGAGAATCCTCAATCACCAGCTTGATCCCAATGGCTGCACAATGTAAGTTTGGAAAAATGAAATGCAGAAAAAAAAAATTGTAAAGAGTAATAAACTCTAAAATGAAAATAAAGTCTAAAAACTTAGAAACAGATCCACCAGTTTAGAGAACTTGTTTATAAATAAAATGATATCTAAACTTCATTTTTCTCACGTAAGTAAACCTAGGCACTACAGCTCTTGAGAAATAGAGAATATATTTTTAGTGCAGAGGACTCTCCTTCCAAACTAAAAGCAAACTCTTTTTTTTTTTCTATTTAAAAGGGGTTTTTTTAGTCCTTAGCAGAATAATTACTGACAAACTTTTTTCTGACTCTAAAAAAAAAAATCTCTGTAGAATTACTGTGCAATAACTTCATTTTTCATTTACCTGAGTAATATTCTAAAATGAATATTAGCTTCAAAACTTGGAGTTAAGACCACTGAATTTTTAGCTCTGGAGTTATAAAAATAGTTCAGTGGGCTTCTTCCTGCCTGAAAGCTTGCTTTTTGAGTATAAGTTTTTACTTATAAACTGTTTGTGGACAAAGTAGAAAGTTCCTTGGAAAATCTCTCATACCAAGTGAGTTGGTTTCTATTTGAGGATTTATTCTTCTGTACCAAATTTGCTGCTTTATGTATAGAATGAATCAATATTGGCTCATATGACAGTTTTTGAGTCTCGAAAAATTAGTGATGTGTTGTTGCTACATAAATTTGTACAACTTCATTGTCTGTGTTTGCACTTGTAAATTAAGTTGTGCTACAGAAGTCCCTTGGGCACTGAAACTCCCTTGCCTACACTGCTAAGGTGTTAAAACTGTGTCTGGCACCACTTTGGCCCACACCAACTAGCACTCTGCCAAACCAAGCTTGGTCATAATACCGGAGCAGGCAAAGACCAAGCATCACTCCTGATAAACGCCTTGATGTGTCGCCCTTGTTATAAAGGGTAAGAGGTGTAATAACATGGGCATGGGCTATTCAACAGGAACATAGTATCAGGTAAGTTAGATTTATTAGTATATTTGCTAAGCTGCTGCACCTCAGAAACCCACCTTTTAGTAGAAATTGCAGGTTTTTGCACTAAATCTCAGAAAGGAGAGTGTGCCTGAAGATAAATCAATATGGCCTATTTCCATCTTACCGTTTTATCCCTATGACAAATGTAAACTTGAGTCCAGTTCAGCTGACAACTTCAGGTACACAGAAAGGACA
Organism: Pygoscelis adeliae; assembly: GCF_000699105.1. NCBI lineage: Eukaryota > Metazoa > Chordata > Aves > Sphenisciformes > Spheniscidae > Pygoscelis > Pygoscelis adeliae. The sequence goes on along the minus strand of NW_008825308.1, from coordinate 2,843,010 downwards.
AATACAGGTTTAGTTGTGTAAGAGAAGCTGTAGTTGAAACAAGGCTGTAGAAAAGGTTGTTAAAATTAATAATAGAAACTGAAATCTGCTGGAAGTTATACTTCAGTTTATGGTCTCTGAATAGTTAAGTATTTGTCTTATGTTTTCATAATTTTTAAAAATATCTCATTTATTTATAGGTCTGGATCAAATCTACTTGTTTGACTGCTTGTTGGCTTGGGTGAATTATCAAAGAAGTTTCCAAGTTTAACTTACAATGAATTGTTCCTTTGTCTTTCCTCAAGTTATGTTTTGGAAGTAGATGGAACATGGATGAGGGCTAAGAAAGCTGGTTTGCATAAGTGAACTTATTAAACATATTTATCAATGCTTTATTTGTTCTAAATGATAATCAAAGCTTTCCTGTCGTCACTTAGCAATACTGCAGTGAAAGCATAGGTTTTCAAAGCCTTGTATATCTTTAATCACTAAGTAGTGGCACTGTTTTCTGCCCTTTCTGAAATTTTTGTTATGCTTATGTGGTTTTGCAAGATATAAAAGGGACCAAAACAGGAAAGATTTATCAGCAGATGGCTGCTCATATCATTTAATGTAAAAACTAACAGGACAGAATTTTTTTGTCACTGACTATACAAAGAGTCGAAATGTCTAGACTAGATGCCTAACCTACAGACATCCAAACCAGGATGGAAAATATCCAGTCTAATATTTATCATTAGTAGTGGATTTAACCACTAGAAGTTGCACATTGCAATGCATAAAGGCAGTCATGGAATGAATTGACAGAATTAATCTCAAGGCAGTATCCAGAACCCCTTTTACTCCTGTGTTGCTGAGTGTCCTGAGTATTGGTCTTGCAGAGCCACCGTCCCACTGGATCACATCCTGAGATAAGCAAACTGACTAGTACCAAGGGAGTTTGGGACGTATGCATAATAGAGTTATGAGAAACTAGGGAATGTCAAAGCAAAACGTGTGTCTTCGTAAAGTTAGTCATATCCACCATCAGACAGGTGCCAAAGAGTTAAGTTTTAATCTTAGTTGTGGAGAAAGAAGCCTAGAGCACCTATGTCCTTTTCTGAATTAAGTCCTAAATTACTTAACTTTTAGTGCTGCTTCTTCCATTTTTCTTTCTTTTTTCTTCACTAGATAAAAGGTTGTTGATTCCTTGTTTTATGTAAGAAACTGTTAAATGTGAAGAGCCCAGGAAAAAGGTTTCCTGGGGTCATCTGTGGTTTTAGTTGCATCAATATTTGCACACTATAATATCCAATTTTGGACCGTTAGCTACAGAATTTCTGAAACCTAGGTTAGTAGACATTGAAATGGTCCCAAAATTTGATACACACAAAATTACACATCATATTCACACATCCCAGGGAAAATCAATTAATTATGAAAATAAATTATTTAAAATCTCTTTCTTTCTTTCTTTCTTTCTTTCTTTCTTTCTTTCTTTCTTTCTTTCTTTTCTTCTGTTTCTCATAAAAAACAGAACGCATTCTGCTCAGGGTCATGAAAGATTTCTAATAGCAGAATTAGGTGGAAATGTGTTTTTTTTCCTCTATGTCATGGTCTAGTAGACATGACTGTAATCTATTTGATGTTCAGTTTTAATTATGTATGAAAACATTTACAAGAAACTGGTTCATTATGTTATTTTTCTATTAGTTTGTCATAATCTTTTAGAGTTTATTTTACCTGTCTTCTTTCTGAAAATAATGTTCATGTGATTCTCCCCCCCCTCCCCCCCCAAGTTGAATGGAACTACACACTCCTAGCTGCATATTGAGGTTTTCTTGGAGGAGAAAAAGGAATACAGATTTTTGTTTCATTATAGATTTGGGATTTCCTTTCCATTTATATCAGATGGACTAAAGAGACACAACAATTAAAAGGAAAACATTAGAATGATTGAGAACATTCAGTATGAGAGAACACACGTGAACCCTTTCTTCAAAACTTGTTACTTCTGGAGAGAAAAAGGAAAGAAAAGAAATAATAGAGTAAAAGTGAAAATGTAACTGGTTAATTTACAAAAAAAGCAAACAAAACAACTCATCATTAATTTTCAGTAATACTGTTTTTTAAATGAGTAATTCTAAACAGCGGTTTTCAAACAAACAAACATACAAACAAGCAAACAAAACTTTATGAATAAGGAAATAATTATTCCTGTAGAGGAATAGTTTTTCCTTAATATTTGCTTTTAGAGTTAACTCATCTTTCTACATATAGAATGAATTATTTCTAAAATTTTGCAAATCTGTGAGAAAATTTCTTTTCCATTTCCACTACCTTCAGTGCACAATGAGCTTACCTCCAATAAAACTGTATTATGCATATAAAAGTGTTATGTACCTACAATACAGAAGATGGAAATTAATTTTTGAAAGATCTCAAGACTGATATTGTTATTTAAAAAAAAAAAAAGAAACCAGAAACTTTAAAAAAGTGTAAAATATTTGTTCTAGAATACTGTTGAAAGCTATCTTTTATTATGACTGACATATTTAAGTGGAGCATAACAATAACACAGAAAAAATATTCAAATAATTTAAATGAAAACATAAACATGTTTAACCCCAAAAATGTCAGTCTGATGCCTTGAGCTGGCCCAAACTTCCCTTTTTCATCAATATGAAATATTGCTGGACAAAAAGATTCTGAAGCATTTCAATTTTTGATTGAACAGAGTTCTCCAATGAATATTCTTCCCCCAGATAAAGTAGTGTGCAAGCTGTCAGATTAATGTGTAATTATGAATTCACTGCTGAGAGAGATCCTCAACTGGTGTATATTACTTTTATTTTATTTTACTTCAGACAAATCAGGCCTTGGGAGAATCTCCTCAAAGAATCAGAACTTGAATCCATTTATGATGCTGGAAAATATCAATGGATATGCTCTTAACATCTTTTCCCAAAACTGCTGGAATTTGAGATGAACTACCAAACATAGGGTTAAAATTTTCATAGATATCCAGATGGAATAAAAACTTAATATATGACGTTAGCAGCAAGTTCATGGAGTAAAAAAACAATTTTTATAAAGACTCTGTGTTCCATTAAACCATTTTTCATGTGAGTTTTCCAGTTGGGTAAATTTAAATGAAAAGTTACAGAACTGTGCACAGTAATATTTTCCTCGTTTTGTGTTGTAATTTTTCTTTTCTTGATTACTTACAATTTTGAAAGCAATTGTTGTAAGATCCACTATTAAATATCCAGCAATACTAGATATGATTATACAGCCTGCACCTTATCCTAACATGCTTTGTCAATGGACCAAATTTTGCTAGTTGGACATTCACCCCAAACCAGGTTTTCATTTACCCCTCCACCCCTCCAGAAGAGGGAAACAACTACTGAAGTTGTTGAATTCTAGCTTACCCCAGGAAAACTGGAAGGAAGTGATGGGAGGACGGGACATAAATACAGCAAATCCTAGTCCAGCAACCCAAGAAGAAAGACCAGCAAGTGTTCTTCCTCTTAGTTAAGTACACACGCTAAGTCCATAGATGCAGAGGTTAATTTCCTCCTGAGACTCAAAATCACTTCCTGGCCCTTATCTCCAGGATTGTGCCCCAGCTGCCTTCCAACAACACATTAGGATAAAAGCTGTCTTTTGCCAGTGTGACATTCAGACACTTATGTTGGATTGTAAATTTAATTTCAATTAAAATAAATTTATATAAATTTCATAAGTAGTTTGATTAGTTTATTGGTTTGTTACACACATTGTCACCACAGCATCATACAGCTTCTTAGTGGTTTCCTACATTACTTAAGAAAAGCAGTACTGTAAGAATTTTACATAATAAAGTTCAGAGTGAGACCTTATTGGAAAGGAAAATTATATTTATTTATGAAATCTCTGAGTTGATGTTACCCATTTGCATTCATTGTCTCATAGACTTAATTCACTCATATTCTCATAAACTCATACTCACAGAATCCAAGATGTATATGCCCAAGTGGTCCAGAGAAGAACATATGTGTGCCGCGGAGGACAAGGGATGCCAGCTATTAGGTCTTCATCACACCTCTGGGGTTCTTCTTGAGTGGCAGTGATAAACTAGGTTTTGGACAGTTATTTTATACCTTTTAGGAGTTATCAGTTGTTATTGGCTGGTTCTTTCATTCAGTGTCTTGCTTATTTCCATCTCCATAAACCTTGAGCAAGGTTGCATTACCTGTTTTTCTATGATGGAAATATATCTCTTTTCCTGATGGGCTAATATGAAAACAAAGAGCATAACTGATATGCTACCACCTTGTTGCTGGCCTCCTGTTTTTAGAATGGAGATTCATGTGCTGTCATATGGGAGTGCAGGCCATTTGCTCTTGACATCAACTTTTTAAATGTTGGAATGGTGTTCTTTTTATCAGGACAGACCATGTTTTTAACCCTTGCTATGCTTTTATACCTTTTAGGAGTTATCAGTTGTTATTGGCTGGTTCTTTCATTCAGTGTCTTGCTTATTTCCATCTCCATAAACCTTGAGCAAGGTTGCATTACCTGTTTTTCTATGATGGAAATATATCTGTTTTCCTGATGGGCTAATATGAAAACAAAGAGCATAACTGATATGCTACCACCTTTTCGCTCGTCTTGTTTTTTTAGTGTAGATACACATGTGGTCATATGGGAGAGTGCAGGCTATGTTCTTGACATCAACTTTTTAAATGTTGGAATGGTGTTCTTTTTATCAGGACAGACCATGTTTTTAACCCTTGCTATGCTGTTACTTCTGGTACTTACGCACATACATAGAATCATAGAATCATTAAAGGTTGGAAGAGACCTCCAAGATCATCGAGTCCAACCATCAACCCAACAACACCATGCCCACTAAACCATGTCCCTAAGCGCCTCATCTACCCGCCTTTTAAATACTTCCAGGGATGGTGACTCAACCACTTCCCTGGGCAGCCTGTTCCAATCTTGCACACATTTACATTCATATTTCGTTTGTACCAATCTTAATGTCTCTGTTACAGGTCTCTACAGTATAATCCTTATAAATGTTATAAATTCCTTTTTCAGAGAATGAACAATTACATGGAGTACAAGCAGTCTTGTACCTTAAGTTGTACTTACAGCGTGCATTTTAAGTTGTATGAAATTTTCATATCAAAGAGGCTAGAGCATCTCACAGACAATAGTACAAAATGAGGGTGGAATATATCCCAAAAGCAATTAAGTGGGTGTTCTTGGAAAATTTTCTCCTTTTGAATTTTTCATTTAGCAGAGATTGAAGCCACTGAGAATTTCACTATATCTGAAATTTGATCAGACCAGTAATAGAATGGGCAGTAAAGAATTGTATTATTTGCATTGGTTTTAGTATTACCAGTTAAAAAGAAGAAAATTACCTTTGGGAAATGGTTAGAAGACTGGATAATAAACCAAGGTCTCTTTTCACAACAATTTGCTGTTTTCGCAGTCACTTACCAGTGCATATGAATGCAAGATTCAGTGCTTCCAAGAGTTGACAACTATATTATTCAAATGTCACAATCATCCGATGTCTTTGATTCAACATAGTGTATGTTTCTCAGTCGAAGCAATGTAATGATGATCCATGTTCATGATATTGTGCCATAAGGTCTTGATTCTTCATTTTCTGGTCTACCTGAATGCATATTCCTCAGATGTTTGGTTTCTTAATTTCCTGTTGCTATGGATGAAATCTTAAACTGGCTTTCTTGATGTATATGAAATATTTATCTGTCACCCTGCCTGCTGAGTTTTGTTAGAGCTTTGAGAAGATCCTTTGAAGTAAGTGTATTGTCTCTCTGAGCTGTCTTTTGATACTGACTCCACCACGCTGCTGTGCTTATAAAAAAAATATTTACAGTAATAGCCTGCAGAGACAAAGATTAAATGACTAAGATGGACAGTCTTCCTAAGTTGCCACTAAAGGCAAAGACAAATTCAAGCTTTTATTCTGAATCTACATTGGAAGAAGTCCTTCATCTCCATAAGGGAGATGAAGGTATCCTACCTTCTACCTTCTGTTTATAAGGGATTCTACCTTCCCTCAGTAAAATTGAATACTTTAACGTGTATCACTATGGAAAGGAGAGAGGGCTCCTTTACGATATTTTTCAGAGTAATCCTCCATTTCAGCTTTTTCATGTCTCCTTGAAAACCAATGTTGTATTTCCCCAGTTAGCTGGAGCATTTGGCATGCAAAACTGCAACGGAAACACAAGTGCACAAACTGAAAGCAAGCAGCTGAATACTCCAGGTTCCCCAATACGAACTGTCTGGTTGCTAGGACTGCTGCAGAATGCATGCTTCTCACAGTCTAGTAGGAATCACTTTGCAAATAATTGCACTAACTGAAGCCGGTTTTTGCTAAACGTGTCAGGCTGTGCTTTGGCTACTATTTCAGACACATTGTGGTCCTCAACTGTGTTATGCTTCTTCACCATGCTTAGTCTGTTCCCTGAAACAATAAATCAAAGAAGGTGTGTGCAATTATTCTTGTCTTAATTAGGAGGAGTTTAGGTTTTTATATGGGGGAGGGGAGCAGATGCTTTCAAGGTTTTTTAAGTATTTCTTTTTTTAAGAAATTATCTATCTGAAGGCACAGATCAAAATATGAATTTATAAAGAACAATGCACTTGATCGTATAGAACTGATAATATTAAGGCTGTCAAATTGCATGCAGAAACACTCCTTGGTCCCTGGAAAAGTATGAGAACATATACCACAACTTCTCGTACCCCATTCTAAATAAAGCTTCAAATTCAAATTTTCAGATTCTAATTTGGAAATGGTGTCACTTCATAGGTGACAGTTCTGAGACAACAATAAGAAATATGCCCAATCCTGATACTGACACTTCGAAAAGAATCCTGAAAAACCTGAATTCATTATATCATAGAATGTATGCACACCTACATACATATGTAGATGGCACGCGTGCATATGTATATGCATCTGCAGATAGATACACGTGTTTTGTGGTCTTGAAAATATGCCTTACAATGACAGAAGGAGTAACTAAAACTACATAAACAGAACACTAAGAGGCATGTTTTTCACAGGTTATGGTTATTTTTACAGAACAAAATGTCAACTCTGATGTTAAAAAATACCCAGTAAATTGAAACAAGGGCAAGTTGAAGTTAGCAAAGTTCAAATTGGAAATCAGATATTTTTGCTTTATTTAAGATTTTTTCTACATTGGCATAATTAAAAGCCGGTAAGTTTTCATCAATCCTCCATCAAATGTTGTCTTTAAATCAGTGGTGTGCAGTTTTCATTAGGTTGACATGAATAATCAGAATGGTACCTTTTTGTCTTAAATAGGTAGCTTAAATCTGGAAATGACTGACATTAACTACTATACAAAGTTTCCTCTCACCTGTGAATGAAAAGTGTCTTATTTTAAGACACTGGAGAAAAACAGGCTTTTAGACACACCTGGTTTGTTGTCACACAACTACCTGTGCTCAGCAAGTTTAACTACCATGCTTAGCTCACATTCACTAACTACATTTTATTTTAATTCTGGCATAATTTAAATCTCCTGTGAAAGACTTGTTCAGGTCAAAACTTCATACCTTCAAAGCAAAAGTGTCAGTGCTACACAATATACATATTTTGCATCAGCCCCAAATGGTGTTACTCTTACAGCAGCTAAGAGTCTGTTCCTGCATCTCCATTTTGAGAACCTTTCAATAGATCTCAGTTTTGTAGATCTTTTCATTTTCTGAAGCAGCATCAGCTTTTTTTCCAAGAAGGTTTTAGAAGTATCTAAAATTTATGCAAATAAAGCATTTTACCATTAATTTCAAAGGACTTGTTTAGCTTTTCACTAGATTAATTCTGTTTACATTAACAGGCTGCTCATATCCTCAAAGTTCTTGAAGTTCTTAAACAGCTTTCTTTATGAAGAAGCATTCATTTTATTGACCTCGTTTCATCTTAAACTTTTCAGCATGATGTCTTTTTATTATACATCTGTTAGGAACTACTTACAATTAATCAGAATTTATATACACACACATACACATATAAACACATACAGACACCCTATAATCAAACACCACACACCGCTATAATCAAACACAAGCTCCATTTGGGCAATTTATTTCAGATAGCTTTTTTTGCAATTAATGCCTGTAGGGTGTTTTAAGTCCTGTGTAATACCAAAGCCATCAGAAGTACTTATGCATACTGTGTATCATGTAGCTATCAGCAAAGATAGAGTGAAATAAAAGCTTCCAGTCTATTAAAATGCCATCAGATTTGCCAAAGATGTTTAGATGGTTCATAACTATCACTTTTTATAACTATCAGGCTGTTAAAATACTGATATAATTTGCACTATTTTATTAATAGAAATGAAACACATAGATAGATAGATAGATAGATAGATAGACAGACAGATAATCGATCAATCAATCTGTCGATCACTTGAACTATATTTTCTGTGGGAGACCTATCACACTTTCAGGGTTGTTAGGAATATTTATGTTAAAGAGTAATATATCCAGAAAAAGCCTAGGATCTATTCACAGCAGTCTTTAGGATATTGGATTGCCACAATTCTTGTTATCATCTTTATCATGATTGTTATCATCTAAAGGCTGATATTCCAGGAACCTGCTATTTCCTCCTTGGTAGAAAAATTAAGTGACTCAGACATAGATGATTTTATGTTACTCTATGTTGCAACCCTATATGCATGCTAACGTTACACTTCTGAATTAATATTTCATGACAAATCTTATGTAGAAGATATGAATTGCTTTTTTTTTTTTTTAACAGTGTTTCTTATCAGTTAAATCCTTATTTGGGAAGAATGAATAACTGTTTACATTTTTGTTAGATTTACATATACACAACTGTGTATGTGCATCTTTTACAAATCTACTAGCAAAAGTTAGAGCTAGGTATGTATTACATAATTTACATATGCAGGACCTTGACCATCTCCATTTAAAATGAACAGAAAAATGCATATCTATTACTGATTTCTAAACAAGTTGGATAAGGTCCAAGTAAGATTACTAAGGTTGTATAAGTGTTGAAATTATTTGCTACTCTGAAGCTGGCATTCCTTGCCTCTTGAGGAATAAGTAGCATCCATTAAAAGAAATGTTGGACTGGCATAAGAGAATAAACCAGGCTATACCAGAAGCAGTTTTATTGTTTTTGTTCGTTTTTTAGCTTTTTCACTTTAAGAATTAATGACTAAAATGCATAAATGGCACTGGGATCCAGGATTAAAATCCAGGACATCTTTCTTTGAACTGAAGTTCTTTATCCCTAGGCTATAGAATCACTCTAGCCAAGCAGAGACAAGTTCAGCCAATTAATTTTTTTTTTCCTCTTTGTTCAGTACATATTTTCCATTCTCCCTCTCTCTCTCTCTGACTCTCTCAATGTTCAGTGACTGTAAATTAATAAAATTCTTGTAGATATTAATGATAAGAAAAATGACAACAATAACATTAATGAAAAGAATTGGCTTTGACAGACAACAGGTAAAGGGAACATAAATTTCTGCAACAAAGGGCTTTGTAGTTTTAGAATCCTAGTAAGAGACAGTTCGATGGAAATAACTAGTGTCATCTTAAACACTGTATTTAATTTATTTTCCCTTCAAGACAAAATTCAATTAAGAATACAATTTGTGTTCTTGACAGCTATCAGTCAAACTTCTTCTGTACTTTCTCTCTTCACTTTTGGGGTAAAAAGCGTGCTTGAGGCCAATTTGTTTCAAAGTCCTATAACATCAGAAGTGTAGTTTGATTCTGGGCACTCTAGCTAAAGTAAGAGGTTCAGCATTCCTCAGGCATTGAGAAAGCTGTAAAATAGTGTTTACTGCTCACAGTAGAAGTGACTGATGGCTTTTGAATGCCAAGACCATGGCACAAACCTTGATTATTGTGAAAAGAATTTCAAACTACTAACTGCAGCTTTGTGAAAACAATTTTTACTAAGTCTAATTTTTTTAAAATTCTTAACATATAAAACCTATACATTTATACTTTTTTTTTTTTTAGAATAAGCACTTTTATAGTTGCAAAACACACTTTCTATTTATTCTTTTAACAATTTTTAAGTTTGGTGGGGAAATTTTTCTGGCATTACTTGCAAAGAGCAAACCATCAAGCAGCTATTATTAAGGTACAAGAGTGCTTGATAACACAATCAAGAATCTCCATAATTCATGCTTCTCTCTTTATCTAGGAAGATATAATGATAGTATGCAGTAGGTAGGTAAATTACAGAAAATTGTCTGTTTAAATCTTCATACATATTTAAAAGATACAGATTATTTTGCTGATAAACTAAGCTCTGCATCCCTAAGTCTTTTTTGCATGCCATTATTATGATCCTGCTGTTTCTGGTCATGTTGTTAACCTTGTTCTTCCCAATTTCCTTAATAACAAACAAGGCTATGAATGCCTTTATTTCTTCTGCAGTTCCTACTATATACAAAAGCGCATCTGTAATTAGCCTGAGAAGATCAGGTTATAAACTACTCACTTGACTTTGGTAGATGTTGAGAGAGACTTCAGCACCACTTTGTAGCTGAAGCTCATAATCTTGCAGGATGTTATTTAAAAAAGTCTCTTGTTACCAGATGTATTAATGTACTAAGAGCTCTTTTCTGACATTTTCCAGCTCCCTATAAATAGCATCAAGAGTAAATTCCCTTTCAATGATTTCCAAGTAAAATAACTTAATGCTTACTACACCCTGATTGTTTGTATTTATTCTAAAATAAACTGTTATTATTAATGGTCCAGGGTATTAGGCTTTTTGAGTGTGTAAAAACATATAACAAAATGATGTCACTTCTGCTACATAAAGATATGCCAGTATTATCCCTTTTCTTCTCCAAGGTATTCCAGACTGCTTCCATGGACAGCAGCTGACCATTGTTTTTAAAATGCCTCAATTCTAGTATGGCACATGCTCAAAAGATTATGACCTCACTTTGTAAATACCAAACATCAGCTAGTTTTAGTCCTATCCATAGCAAGATGCAGCTGTTTTCCCACACCATTTCCCCAGAGACTAGGTTTGTCATGTATAAATAGTGAACTACCGGATACAAATGTGTGTCTTCCTGAAGGTCCAAAGAAGCAGCAGTATTTTGTTTTTGCTGGAAGTGGTAGATATAGACTAAAGAATATTAATTTGCATGATATTATCTGGGGAGTGTTTTATGAGTCTGTGTAATATCTGGGTATGTTGCATATACAACTGCACTCGCTGGAGAAAAAAATGGAACAAAAACTAAGCAAAAAACCCAACACAACAACAGCTAATAAAAAACCCTAAAGCAAACAAAATAAACAGCTCACAGAAGAGGTGGAAATTTTCTATAGCATTAAGAACCGAGTTCTCAATATCTGGCATGACACAGCTTTTTCAAAATGCCTAAGGGTCAGTTTTGTACAGTTATAATATTCTTAACATTAATTCTCTTGGGATCTAAGCAGCTAGAAGTTGGTTTTTAAATGTCTTTGCTTCATTAAGTGCTATTGGTTTCAATAACATTATTGATCTTAATGAGGTTACACAATACTTGCAGTGGGGCATTATGCGCAGGGACTGTGCAAAATGAATATATTTTCTGAATGACCACAGAAAATAATGTATGCTTTATGTAAGATATCTCCTGGAAGCCTTATAGGGGAAAAAATAGCATGGAAAATATTTTTTTCCCCCCCAGTAAATATATTAATTCCTGACTTTATGCTACCAGAAGTTTACACTAAAAAAATGAAACTAGAAAAAAAATAATTGTATATTTTCAGGCAGGTGCTCAATAGATTTAGGAGAAACTAAACAATGCCTTCATTCTTTATAAAGTTGTGTAATTAGTTTGTCACTGAATGACTTCAGTTATTAAAGATCTATTAGAATATGTATGTATTCTAACAGCTTTGTCACAGTTCTTTTTACGTGTAAATTCTTCTAATTCATGAAAATAATTAAAGTATCTGAATCACCAAACACCTAATCAGCATTCTAATCAACAGTTAAGTATCTGACATGACAAATTGGATTAACTGTCAGCTGCACATCAGGAAAATTAAATGATTAATGAAAAAAATATAATAAAGCCCTTGCCAGCAGTGTCGTTAAAGATAAACCACAGTGACAGAATGGAACTTCGAAAGTAAGTGAAAAGGAACTTTTGAGATGTTGCTTGTGATCATTGCACATGAGTATCTGACAACAAATTATGAAATTGTAGAAATGTCTCAAGAAAAGGTTTGATTTTGTCACAGCTAGGGAGATCATGAACAAATTCACTTTTTACCAAACTTCAATAGCAAAATATGTTTTACTGTGATAAATATTATTAATAACTTTAAATTACTAAATATTTGTCCTTCCTAATAATTTAGCCATCAGATGACAGGTGTTAATCTGCATCTAAATTTCATTAAATCAATAAATACAGATGTTGTTGTTGAATTCAGTTTAAAAAAATGCTGTTATAACCACATTTATTATGGTTACTCCATTAACATACATTTATTTACTCAAAATAAGTAATTACTATTACCTATGTTAAACATAAGTATATGGTTCTAAAACTGCCAATCATTTCTAGTGATGGCTATTAGGCAGAATTTGAATTATTAATATATGTTTGCTGAATTACTGGTATTTTTTAGTTAAAAGACCAATTGTTCTTCTTCCACAGCTCTGCAATTTGTACACTTCTTTATAATTCTGAAAACTGAGTAGTAAGCTATCAAGGAAGGTGAATATCTAAATCCCAAAATGACACTGTAGGCACACATGTAGACCCTGCCTCAGCTCTGTATTTCTGCACCACAGCTTCTACTCAAAGATTCCTTTAGTGTTGTCTAAAGTAGTAATGTAGTCTTCACACTGCTGAGAATTTGGCACACAATTTTCATCATGATTCACAAATTTATTTCTCTGACTATATGAATAAGAGAACTTGACCTAATAAGCTAGGAATGCCTAACAGTTCACACTTTGCACAGTGGACTACTTTTGTTGTTGTCTTTTTACATATTTTAAGGCTCTGAGTGAAATCATCCTTCTTAAGAGTGAATTTAGCCTTAAATTTCAACACACAAATTATTCTGGGCAGTATTTTTTTTTTTTAATTTCCTTGGGGAGAGAGATTTTATATAGTTCCTGTTGAGGTTGTAGACATAAGCCTGAAATGCCCATTATGTATATTTATCGTCCTGATAAGTCTAGAAGTAACCATCAAGTAAATTGTGTAAGGTGCATCTGAACCCTAAAGATAAATTTTGTCAGGCAGAAGAAGCTTTGATTGTAGACATGGTGTGTGTTGACATACATTAGATTGGTACTGCCTTTCAAAACATCCCTGGATACGTACTTCTGATCAAATGAACCACATCTTCAGTTATAGGAAGACAAACATGACATTTCAAACCAATCTTCTTGGACTAAGTGTGTGTTGCACTGTTACCAGTTAAGAATCAAACGTGGCCCAGGAAGTAGGGATCAAGTTCATAAAATAGGACTTTGAATGTCATTCTAGGAATGCCATTCACACAAAACCCAAAACAAAACCAATCAAAAAAACCCCAAACCCCAAACTCAAAAAAAAAACTCTTGAAAGCCTGAGACTTCTGCAGAAGGACATTAGGAATGTTTTGGGTTCTGATCAGTGGGGTGGGACTCTGTCCATCTAGCCCTGTATTCTGTTCCTGACACTGCAACCAGTGAGATGAGTTTGGGAAAGTATGTGAGCTTGGCTACCTTCTGCAATCCTTTTTCTTGGTACTTACCTCTCCAAAACCAGTGCAACTTGTGTCTACTTCATCCTTCCAGCTATTTTGAATTTATCATCCTTATATCTTAGCCCTGTTCAGATCAGCACAAATGTTCAGAGTATGGTTATCACATGCTGACAGCATTTGCTTCAGCCTAGAACACAGCTGCTACAGCTATTTACTTTAATGTATCTTTTATAAAAATCTGTTATTCTCAAAAAAACTATGTGTAAAAAGGGGAGCAAGGGAACTCATGTGAAAATATGATTCATTAATCTTACTCATGTCTTGACAATCTATTCACAATACAATAACGATATTAATTCAGTTACAATGATCCTAATATATGCAGTCCAATTATCCACTTACTACTAATTTCCATGAATGATGCAGTTAAAATTGTTATACACAGACTGTATAGTACCTAAACTTTTCCCCTTTGTTATGTTTACCCTTTCCACATCCCTCTCTTAAAGGTTAATGAGATCAGTCTTCACTTAGTAGGGAAGATTTGCATTCAGTCATTAGCATCCAGGACTCTCCACTGGGAGGAGTTTGATGGTAAAGGCAACGGTTTCTTCTTCCTCAGTCTTAGGTCCACCAAAGATTTTTCTTATGTGTTGTTACAAAGTCTGTTTGGTCACTTCTTCTTTCCTCATTAGCTCACGTTAGTTAGTCACTTACCTGCTACTTAGTTTTATTAGACCATTACCACATATGGTTAAGCCCTTCGACTGCAGAATCAGGATTAAGCGGAAGCAAAATAAGCCATTGCTAAGTTATAGGAAATAAGATACTGCAGGGTCAGTATCCCTCATCTGAAGGACATAGCCCTCTTGACCCTCTCCTGACCTTTAACAATTTTTGCAGTCACAGTTTAAAAAGATCCATAATCGGTCAAAACAATCCCTGATAAGCCCTGAGGCCTGAATTGCTAAGTTATTCAAAAGGTGGTGGCCTCTTGTGATCAGCAGAAACATCATATTATCTTTGGTTGCACAGTCTGGTGGTTAATCTCCTTTTGTGACAGGTGGGAAAACCTGCTTAATGTTGTCCACAGTTTAAAGGATTTCAGCTGAACTGTAGGCAACACTCCATGGTGTGTTTAAGTTGTGCTAGTGTGTAACAGTAACAGAGCCAAAGAACAGTCCACCTTTCCACTAGTACTCTAGTGAGGCTATGGATCAAGAAAATGAAGGGATTTCCTTTTTTTTTTTTCCTTCCTTTTTTTGTTCTTTCATATTTAAAATTAATTAAACAAAATTTTAAAGCATTTATCAGCAAGAAGCACAGGTCCCTTTCCTTGATGAGAGTAGCGCTCCTTGAGTGAACTGTAAAGTCAAAATCCTCATTTGTGTTCTTTCCCAGTGCAAAATGCAAAAATCCATGAATTTTCTGCCTGGGTCTGGAGTCAGAACCAGTATGATCAGAAACAGAAGGAAAGAGGAAGCAGAGTCTGTGAGAGCATCATAGACTAGATAACTATGCAGCAGATGTAAACATAGGGACTGAAGGTAGATTGTATTAAAGACTTAGAGAAACTAGAGACAGCATAGGGACATAGCTATGGAAAGGATGGGCAGCTTAAGGGGATGTAAGTGGGGAGTCTGAAAGCACCTAAATCTAGGCAAACAAGGGGGATTAGCTGAGTGGGCAGAAGGTGGTGTAGACTGGAGGACATCAGAGGCACATTATTAAGGAATGTGTGGAAGAATACCAAAATACAAAACCACCAGCCTGTTGGGACTGCAACACAGCTCTTACAGTATTTTACAGCATCCCGAATCAAAAAAATAAGTTTAAAATACTAGAATCTTAAAAGCACATGGGCATCTGTGAGAGACTGAAGGAGTTAATGTCTCAAACATTGTGGTAAAACAAGTCACAGTCTGCATAGCAGCGATAAACTTTAAATGAGAGGTCAGATAACTCAGGATGTGGAGGGTGTGCCGGAGGGTGCACAGTTCCATGTTCTGATAGGCCCAGAAGGACAATGCAGCATATATAGCCAGAGGTCATACAGAGTTTATTTGAGGAAGGGGCTCACAACCACCCCCCCCAATGGCACCTGCACAAAGGATCAGGAGCTACATCACTCCCCGAAAGGCGGGGACTAGACTATAAAAGGCACCGCTCCAAGAAGCTGTGTGCATGCCCATCACTGGAGGATTGCCATGTCTGTCATCGTCATCGCGGGATCCAAGGGTGGTGATCTCTCTCTCTCTCTCTTTTTCCTTTTCCTCTCTTTCCTTTTCTTCTTATAAATGTCTCAATAGAATCCACGCCTCCTATTATTACGCTTTCCAAGTTTAAGTTGCATGTTCCATAAATAAAATGTTTAATTGGTCGCCTGGTGTTTTTTCACCTTAATTTAGCCCAAGGGAATCACAAAACTGCTACGACCCCCTGAGTCACCCAGTCTGGGTCATAACAGCATCACTGGAGATACGGTAGCAAACATTATGGACTGCGGGTAAAGCATGCTGCTCTAGGGTTTGGGAGGACACACAGAATGTTCTTTCTATATTAGGGCTGCCCCATATACACCTTTTGCTACTACTGGTACCCTCAGCATCCTGGTAAAGCCTATTCTTCTTCCCCCCCCCCAGAGTGGATGATGTTAGTTAATACCCCTATGTCATCTTCCCACAGTTGCCTTTTTTGTAACATTTTCCTCTCCTGGAAGCTCAGTCCAATCAGGATGTTTTGCATCTTTCACATTTCCCAACAGAAAAAGTGCTGCCTTTGCATTAGGACTCACTCCTGCTACTTGTTTCCTTCCCTAGCATTACACCCTGTAATTTTGGCCAGGGATTATGAAAAAGGATACGTACACATGCTGCTTGCTTAAATCCATTGGTCTCTGCCTGATACTGTGAGAGTGCTGTGAGTTATCTCCTAGTCAGCCTATCCACAGCTGCTGCTTTCATTCTACAAAGATATCTTATTAAGTTATTAGATGTTAGTCTCTTACCAGACTAACGAACCCATGTTATATATCTGTGCCACGCAGCCACACCATGTTCAATATCTGTAATACTGCCTCTGATGGGGAGAGGACCTTTGAGAAAGAAATGTCCAGCCAACCAATACAAGGAACTTCTGTGTTTCCAAGGAAGTGGGGAATACTGAGTGCAGTTCAGGGAGTGTGGAAGTACAAGATGTTTTGTGGTTGCCTTTTCTGCTCGGGACTGACTGTTTTATCTGATGCTCATTTTAAGTGGGAGGTGATACTGGAGACAAGAGCAATGACCTGGGCCTGCTGTCCTAGAGGATATTTTTTGAGATAGAAATATAATATTTCAGCAGTGACTGGTAGGGACTGCTGTCTTTTCTTATGCAGCATTCCCTTATGCATCTTATGTGGCAGTCTTGTTCTTTAGAAAAAATCAGTAGTTTCCAGGGTCTTTTTGTAGATGGGATAGCTACATTTAAAATGAAAGGATAAACTCTGTGAAGAAACAAGGAAGACCTGTGTATAAGTATTTTTAATGTTTTGACCTAGCGATACCATGAGACTACCATGAAGCTGAACCATTCTGACTGGATGACTAGACATTTGTAATGTTTTCCATTATGTGAATGGAAGAACAAAATGTCTTTGGGCAAATGACTCACTGTTAAAAATAGCCACCTACAGTGGGAGATAAGTGTCATTTGGACACCTGCTTTAAATGAATGAGCTCCAATTTCAAGTGCCCTAATCACTAGACTAGAATCAAGGTCCCTTTTTCTGTGATTTAATGCAAAGACTCCTACTTGCATGTTCACAGTGGCTCAGCTTCAAATGAAATGGTGATGGGCAATGACAATCAGCATACATCACTGCTTGGTGATTAAGTCACCCTCTTCAAATGAAAGAGAAGCAAATTCAGTCTTTTGCAAGCAGCAGGAGAACTAGAATGCAGGTCTAGGTAGGACAGCTTCATGAACATCAGTGTTTACAGAATTATGCTGTGCTGGAAAACAGGAGGATTGGGATGTAGGTAGAATGGGCCCTACCAAAAAAAAAAAAATGTTAGGTATGCTTATATACTTTAAAGTATTTCTTGAGCTGAATGCTTAATGTTGTTCTTTTAATATAAAGGTAATATCAGTATAGCTAACCATACTTATAATAGCTTTTTGAGCTTTGAAGTGCTTATTATATTGTCAGTTCTGCCTGAAGAATTTTATTTTTAGGAAAAGAAAAGGTTACGAAGAAGATTATCACTATGAAGACATTGTTAGATACAGCTGGAAAGTCATTCAGTATGTTTCAGACTTTTGTTTACACATTAAAATAGCTTGGATCTTATAGAATCATAGAATCTTTAAGGTTGGAAAAGACCTCTAAGATCATCGAGTCCAACCGTCAACCCAACACCACCATGCCCACTAAACCATGTCCCTAAGCGCCTCATCTACACGTCTTTTAAATACCTCCAGGGATGGTGACTCAACCACTTCCCTGGGCAGCCTCTTCCAATGTTTCACCACTCTTTCAGTAAAGAATTTTTTCCTCACGTCCAATCTAAACCTCCCCTGGCGCAACTTGAGGCCATTTCCTCTCGTCTTATCGCTTGTTACTTGGGAGAAGAGACCGACACCCACCTCGCTACAGCCTCCTTTCAGGTAGTTGTACAGTGCGATGAGGTCTCCCCTCAGCCTCCTCCTCCAGGCTAAACAACCCCAGTTCCCTCAGCCGCTCCTCATAAGACTTGTTTTCCAAACCCTTCACCAGCTTCGTGTTTTAAATCTTCTAGTGTTTGAAAAGGAATCTGGTTCTAATTCATATAAAATATCTTTTTTTAATGTTGTTATAATTGCAGAGGAAATCACAGTACATGAAAAATTCAAAATAATTGTTTAGAACATCAAGACAATAAGCATTCAAAGTTCTTCATGTACTGCTCTTTTTTCTACAAGAAATCAATTGTATTAGTTCTGTGCAGTAGTAAACAACTTTAATAGGGAAAAAAAAGCAATAAAACAAAAATCCCCACAAGTCCTCCAACAGAAACTTATCTCAAAATATGCTTAACCCCCCCTATTGCTCTGCATCTTCACTCTGGTGTATTATGTTTAGGTGTTTAACTCAGAACTCTAGTCTTAACAGGTCTCCTATACAGTTAGTGGGGAGATAGAAACACTTCAGAGTACTATTCAGGAAAGAAAACTAAATGAGTCATCTGCTATAATATGTCAGAGAAAAGCTTTTCTTATAGTAAAGAATGTTCATGCATGTGTGTTTATCTACATGTGGTTGTCTGTGTCATCAGATATGCTTTAAATTGGATATGTTCATGATGGAAAGTTGTATTTGACTTTTTCAGAGGCAGCCATACAACAATAATAACAAGTTAACTCCATAATAATGCATATTTGAAACAAAGCTAAACTTTTAAGACTGTGGAGGTCAATACATAAGGACTAGATACTCATCTGGTATAAATTAGTGAAGCACCATTGATTTCCTGCATCACATACGTTTCTAGAATGGGTTAGAGACTCTTATTCAGACTGAATTATTGACTGTGCTCTCATTCAAATTCACAGCCCCAATCAGAGAAGCACCCTCGCTGAGGAAAAAAAAAACCAAAAAAACCCAAACAAAAAACACAGATACCTTTAAGTTTAAAGGATTTAAACTACTTCAAATCAATCTCACCTTCAAGTATTTTTC
The DNA here is from genome assembly GCF_000699105.1 of Pygoscelis adeliae. Taxonomy (NCBI): domain Eukaryota; kingdom Metazoa; phylum Chordata; class Aves; order Sphenisciformes; family Spheniscidae; genus Pygoscelis; species Pygoscelis adeliae. The sequence goes on along the minus strand of NW_008825308.1, from coordinate 2,823,569 downwards.
TTGGCTAGGAATGCACACGAGTATGTGTCTAAGTACCTTTTTTTTTTTTTTTTTAAGCAGGCTCTGTAGAACATGGGGTACTCAGAAGAAGGCATTTCTAATTTTACAAAAAATACAAATTGCATGTTAATGTGGTTTTTTTCAAAGTAAAACTTTGCAAAAGTTTTATTTCAAAACATGCTTAAAACCCCCTATTGGTCTGAATCTTCACTCTGTTGTATCTATGCTTAGCTGCCTAAGTCAGAATTCTAGTAAAACTTTGCAAAATATTTTTGCAAAAAATATTTGCAAAAAAATAACT
>NW_008825308.1:2821644-2823257 GCF_000699105.1 Pygoscelis adeliae | reverse complement strand
AAATTTGAGAAATTAATTTGTAAAATATTTTGTGATTTACTTGTAAAGATGAACTTTATAGGAATAAATATCGAGATATCTGGAGACTGCTGCTTCTAAACTCCACAGCTTTCAGGACTGAAAGAGCAAACTAGCTGTGTTTTCCAAGTGAGATTAAAAAATAACAAAATGCTAAGTGAGAGCTCTTTCTACCAGAAAGAAAGAAAATGACTGAGAACAAAGGAGGTAAATTTCAAATACAAAATTATAGAAAACTTCAGGCCGGAAAAGACCTCTGGAGGTTATCTAATCCAATCTCCTGCTCAAAGGAGGTCTAATTAGATAAGGCTGCCCATGGCTTCACACCTTTGAGTTTTTAATATCTCCAAGAACAGAGATTCACAACCCATCTGGGCAACCTTTTCCAGTCTTCGACATCCTCATGGTAAAATGGTTTTCTTTATGTACAATCACAGTTTTCCATGTTCCACCTTGTGTCTAGCGCCTCTTTTGCTCCCATTGGGTAGCTGTAGACAGCAGTAAGGTCTGCCCTTCACTGTACCTTTTTGAGGGTGAACAACACCAGTTGTCTCAGCTTGTACAAGTTCCCTTGTTCATCATGTTTTTGAGGTCCCTGACCATTCTGATGACCCTCCCTCCACTGGACTTCCTCCAGTATGTGTATGTCTGCTTGTACTACAGAGCCCAGAACGGCTGGGGTCTCACAAGTGCTGAAGAGAAGAGAATAACCACCTCCTTTGACCCTTCTTGTTGTGTCTGAGCTCAGTCAGGTGTTCCCTGTCCCTTCATCTTAACTGTTTGCCAAATTTGCTTGACTTTCTGCACACTGCAGTAGACTGTCTTTGTGCACTGAGGAGGCTGTCTTTGAAGACCAACCCAATTGTATCGGGCCCCTTTGCTCTCCAGGATGGTCTCCCATGGGATCCTGAAAAATAGATCCCAGAATACACCCAAATCCGTTCTTAAGTTCAGGATTGTAACTCTTTTTTTTCACTCACTCTCATTCTGTTAGCTTTGAAAGATCATGGCAGTCTTTCGGGAGATTCCTGAGGAGTAGATGAAAGTAAATTGCAATCCTATCTTCAAGAAGGGCATGAAGGAGGATCTGGGGAACTACAAGCTTTTCAGTCTTACCTCAGTCACCAGGAAGGTGATGGAGCAAGTCCTCCTGGAAACCATTTGCAAACATATGAAGGACAAGAAGGTGATTGGGATTAGTCAGCATGGATTTATGAAACATAAAGCCTAAAAAAGGCTTAATTTAGATCCTTTTCTTGATTAGGTCATCTGTAATGGATGTCTGCCAAAGTGACTCTGCATGGATCTGTTCTTACCCATAAGCTCTAAATTGGCTCATCACCGGCCTCAGTGAAAAGCTTTGTGTACACAAGCCACCGCTTTGCAAAGAGAACATCCCTTCTCCCTCTCCTTTGCAGTCTATGTTTCCTGAAAAGCCTATATCCATCCGCTGCAGCATGCCTATCATGTGAGATATTCCACCACATCTCTGTAAATCCAGTGAGATCCTAGCTCTTCAGGTGCACTCAGACCTGTAATTCATAGGAATCACAGGATGGTAGGATAATTCAGATGGGAAGGAACTTACATCCTTC
>NW_008825308.1:2781944-2821622 GCF_000699105.1 Pygoscelis adeliae | reverse complement strand
GGTCAGCTCTGAGGTCAGACCACATCACTCAGGGCTTTATCCAGTTGCATCTTGAAATATTCCAAGAACAGAGACTGTAATGGGGGTTCCAAAACTGGGTGCAGTATCTAGATGGGGTCTAATGGGTGCCAAGTAGAGGGCAATCATCACTTTCCTTGATCTGCTTCTTATGCTCCCGTTTACACTGCCATGGATGCTGTTCACCATCTCTGCTACCAGGGTGCACTGCTGGCTCATGTTCAGCTTGCTGTCTTCCAGGGCCCCCAGCACCTTTTCCTCAGAGCTGCTCCCTAGAGCATCAGTGCCAAGCCTGTATCACCAACACAATATATTGATAGCATCAACACTAAAATGAGAGAGGGAGTCAAAACAGTTAAATAGTCTGTACTCCAGCTTTGGGCAAAGCTTCTGACATTGGCAACACTTGCATACTAAATATGCCTCCTGACTGTTTTACATGCTGTGTGCATTTGTGTGTAGGCCCTTGAGGCGGACCACTACTTGTGCTGCTTTCACAGGGAAATCATGAGAGCCTCCCTCATCACACTGTCCCCCAAATGCTTCCTCACCACCCATTGCATCTTCACTTCTCTTCAAGTTATGAAAACTCTTCCCTGACATACCTAGTTTAACGTATAAGGCGCATAAGAGAATAGTTGTCAATGCAAATACGTGAGAAGAGACTCTGAGGGTTAAGGAAGTTATGGAGAAAAAACCACGATTTTTAACATAGAATCATAGAATCATTAAAGGTTGGAAGAGATGGCCCCAATACTGAGCCCTGGGGAACACCGCTCGTGACCGGCCGCCAACTGGATTGAACTCCATTCACCAACATCTGCAAAGTAAAACTGGTAAAGAGTTATCAGTAAAGTCTCAGACTATTTATAACTGATTGAGGACACAAGGTTTCCTGAGAAGCTGAATAGCAGTCCTTAATTGTTACTATGGAGGAAGGATTTGTACAGAGAGACATTACCCACATAGCTCTTATTAGATACATATGTTCATTCATTGAATTTTTGTCTACTTAGCTTCAATAATTTCAATGTTCTTTGTGATTAGCTTTGTTAATACAAATTCTGATTTGCTAGTTTGAAGATAAGATGTTCTTTGATGTGTCCAACTATGACTTCTTCTAACGCAGTAGTGGCACAGCATTTGTGCTAATCTTGGCAGGGATATGTCATTGCCTCCTTCCCTATAACTCTGAACAGAAATCAGTTATTTCACCAATGAAGCTTGCACTACTCTCCATTTTTCCTTTATCCTGATGAGAAGGAGTATTCAGTGTCCTTGTCCTTTCTCAGTTTCTTCTTTGTGATTCTCCTGAGTCTCTTCTCAAAGAGACCAAGTCACTGACTCTCTTGTGCTGCCTATGTGCCTGGGGCTCTCTCCCCACTCTTTCTTTAAAATAGAAGAAATAAATTTTCTTGAAAGCATGATGCTTGTGCCTCTGCACCAACAGTGTCTAGTAATTCTCCAATCTACCCTAGTCCACTAATAATTTCTCAACCCTTCAAGAAGTCAAGTTTGTGTTTCCCAGGAAATACAAAGTGTATCTGTATTAGAAAGATTTAATTTATCAGGAAATTCCTGAAACACAAACTGTTTTGGTTTTTCTGCAAAAAAATAAAATTAAATCAAGAAGAAAAGTATTAGCAACCTAAATTTATATCTCTACATATATGCCTGGGAATATACTTCTAACCTGGTATGAAATGTTCCAGCTAAATCATGCTATCCTGAGTTGAAATAACAGTAAATGCCAAATTCTGTACTGTTTAGGGGATAGTACAAATATAATTCAAAGGCAGTCCAGTGCTGCCATGGAATTACAAGAATTGATGCTTATTTGAAATCTAGAGAGTTTTAAACAAACTGTAAGTTTTTTGTTAATTTCTGGTTCTTCAGTAACCTTGCCCTGTTACGATAAGTACAATATTTTTTTTCATCATTACTTGTATATAGCAGAAAATGAAAAATGGTTTGTAATGTAAAGTAACAAAATTGGAAGAAAAGAGTTTTTGGAATAGTATTTCCTTTGTCCTGATTTAAAAAAAAAAAAAAAAGTTATGCAGTATAGGTCATACAGTATTTTTTACCTAAAACCTTAAACTTTAATAAGTTGATCTTTTTTTTTTATGATTGTAGAATCTGACTAAATACCTCACTTTAGATGTTTCTACTGCAGTTTTAGGAAAGACTAAAGCATTTCTAGCAATAAAAACAAAGGTGTCGACATACTACAAACAGTTTGTATAAGCAGCTCCTTGGTAGTCTCAAAGCCTGCATGTATGTTTCATGTATATATCAGAATTATCAGAATGATTTTGGATGCTTTGATCTCATTAGCATTAATGAACTTTTCCTACTACAGTGATTAAATTTCATTGGTAGTAGTAAGACAAGTATTTGCACAAACTGCTGCAGGATGCAGCTCCTGGAATATGATGGAGAAAGTGGGAAACCTTACTTGTATAGCTTTATTTTACAAGACCTGCTTCAATGATTCACTGGCATCAGTTTTGTAAGTTCATTATAATAATTGAACGGTATATGAACAGACAGGTCTTCACAGATGACCAAGACAACAACAAATCAAGATACTAAAAAAATCATCTAAGGAAAAAGAAATCATCAGTCTTATCCATGCTGCCTCTGGTAATTTTGGTAAATTATCTTTAAGTGTTCTTGGTTTTAAATTGTGCCAACTTGCATGCTTCTAGGGAGTTGAATAATGGACTGAAAATGCCGACAAGGGATTCTATATGACTGACACTACAGTATTTGTGAGTGGGAATTCTAAAATTTGTGATGGAACAGATAATGGAATATTAAAAAAAAAATCTATACAATTATATATTCAATATGTAAGGAGATTTAAGTGAGAACTTTCTTTACAATCACTCTTCTTAGGAAAGAATGAATGCTCAAAAATATGTGAAAAGTCAACACAAAATGATTGTGAACTGCAGCTGTTAGAAATACTTCATATTTTCTGCTACAAACTTCTTAATAAATGAAAAGTTCTGGCTTGTTTTCAACATGATAAAACTTTCTAACAAAATGCAACATTATGCAAACAACCAGAACTCACCAATAAGAAACAGATCTTGATTAGAAATGAGGATTGGCAAAAAAAGGGCAAAATAAACCAATCTCAAGGTTCACAAAATTTTAAGCAAGATTATGATTAGTCTAAACAGAATAAACAAACAAATATTTAATCCAAACCTTACCAGTTTTGTTTTAAGTTGTGTACCTACTATGTTAGAAAAAGCTGACAGTTGCAGCCTAAGAATGTCTCCTGCTCCCAAGATCCAAAACACGCAACCTGGTCCGCACACAAGGAAGCACATCTCCTCAGCCCGGGCAACCTGCTCTATGTGGCCCTGTTTGATCAGGGGGATTGGACCAGATGACCTCCAGATCTTCCCTTCCAACCTCAACCATTCTGTGATTTTGTGATTCTGTGATCCTTCTTTGGAGAGCAGATAGGCTGGGGGCACCTCAGACACTGCACTTCTGACATTTCGATATTAGGCACATGAGCTGAAGTAAGTGGCAAGTGGAAGCAAACAACAGAGACATAGTAGGCATGTATCTTCTGATAATGTTTTCTGATAGCTATATCCCATTCTTTGATGGCATCAGCTAGATATAAAGATGGGAAAATCTGAAATGGAAATGGACACAGTAAGTAGAGCGGGACACTCCAAGGAAGAGCTGTGCAAATAGAAGCAGCTAAGGGATGCAGCAATTCATGAAGCAGTTTCTGGGCTCTCCTTCCAGAAGGGTGCCGCTGCTGCTCACACAGGTAGCTGAAAGAGCTGTTCACTCCTAGAAGCTCTAGCAGTTTCTAACAGCCTCTGAGAGCTAATCCTACTCAAAAGGTGCTTATACCTGTTATCTTCAGCCGACTCTTAATTTAGTTAGGAATTGTCAAGCACCTCTTCAGCTGGCACCAGAGAAAGCATCGCCGGCTAGGAGCACAGCAAACAGAGGCAACAATTTGTGCAGCAGTTGGGGTGGAAGGTGTCCAAAAACTCTCCTGAGTGTGGGACTGCTCAACACTGACAGTGAAGTGCCACAGGGCACGGTTCCCAGCAGCAATGGAAGCAGCTACCCCAGCACATCAGACGCCTCTTGAACTCAGCTCAAACTCTGCAGGGAGGACACAGCCATCCAGCATGAAACATGGAGTGCCCAGTGCCTCCCTGTCTTGGACAGGCAGACATGATGGCCTTGCCTGTGGGAGGTTTGCAATGGCTGGGGAGTCATTAAGTTAAGCCACTGCAGGAGGAGGTGAGCAGAAGTCTGCACATGTTGATTTTTCATATGTCTGCCTTTCCTCAGTGACAGATATAGGTAAACAAACTTCACATCAGAGGCTTTATTTTACTCTCAGTTAACAGTAATTATTTCACACATCTTAAAGTCATACGTTATTACGGGGCGGGGGGGGTGAGAAAAGCAAAGAAAAACTCAAGTTTTTCAGTCAGATTTTTGCATTTTTTGAGATAGCAGGAAGTTTTCATCCAAAAATCAAAGACTGTGGCTGGATTGACTCTTCATTGGGTTTGTTTCTGATTTCATTGAACATATCTGTCAGCTGCCTGCAAAATTTTAAATCAGTTCATGCACCCTTAACTTTGCTTTTGTTCTATACTTCTGGGTTATGGTAATAGCAAATACATAATCCTCTGGAAGCACCAAGAAAAAGGAAAAAAAAAGCAACACAAAAATCACCAAAACACTTCCTCCAGTTGTCCTAGAAATGAAGTATCTTCTGCTGTGACAATGAGTATTTTTTTTCTGTGTAGAACCTCTCCTAGGATATAAACTTACATGACAATTTCCTTTCATCTGTGTTATCTCTCTGATTAGAAGGAAAATAAATTTTAAAATAAAGTTTTGCCTCCTTGGATGAAATAAAAATTTCACCATCTGTAGCAGCAGAACATATGAAACAGCATCTGCTAAAATTAACTAAGCATAGATAGACAAATTGACAGGCCTAGGCAACTCATGCCCAAGAATCTTAAGGGAAGTAGCAAATTACTGTGATAGTAACACAATTGTTTTTACCCTCTGAACTGTAAATTTGTTAGGAAGGACTGAATAGCTGAATTATCTCCAAACCACTGATTTTAATTTTTTAATAACTCAGAAGGAAACTGGAAACATTTCAAGGGTTTAGAGGACTGAAAAAAGTAACAACATTTGCATTATAATGAAGGAAAAGCCCAGGGAGCCATAGACTGATTAGGCTGATGTTAATCTTTGATAAAATAACTGATTTGCGGCTATAAACAAAGAATCAGAAAAAAAAAGTCAGGCAAAAAATAAGGCTATATATTTAGAAACCCCTGTTTCCAGATGGGGAGGGGCTGTACAGACTTGATACTGGTAGGCTTCTTCTACCCTTGGAATAAGTAATTTTATAAATCCTCTTTTTATCCCTGCCTAGCAGGGCTGCTTTTATTACCCTTAGCTTTTTCATAATTTGTCATAATCACAGCATACATGATTGGGGACCAAAGTGATCATAACCTCCAGGGACATTCTGTTAGATACATCAAGGATGGATTATTACGATAACTTTTTTTGCAGCATGGAACATGTGATATAAAAAAAACATTGAATTCATTTAATGAATTCCTTGAGAATTCATTGTCTTGGAAAAACACTGACATATAGAAAAGAGTTGAAAGAAAACTCAAGAATCATCTATTAAAAAAAGTATCATATATTAATACCACTTAATAAAGGAAGTCCAGGTACTGATCTCTGGCCATGCAGCTCAGCTCCATGGAGTATCATTCACAGTGTTTGGACTAGCTTACTTTGAAGAAGTTGAATTTAGCCTTATTTAGCTGGGCCATATGTTGTATTCTTATACCCCTAAATTAATTATTTCTGTGAGGTTTTTTTCAGATCAGAATCCGGTATAAAGAGAAGACTCTGTTGCTTGCTCATCAGAGATTTTTTTTTATATGAAACTGAACCCATGCCACGCATGCTGCTTGCATAGTATGATGACCTGCAAAGGTTTCTGAATGTACAAACCTTCCTGGGAAATACCAAACATGCCATCCTTAGGATCCAAAAGAACACTGGAAGGAATTAAGTTGTTGTGCAACAGTTTTAACTTGGTTATTAACATGACTTTTCTGTATTAGATTAGTTAAATATCAGGACTAAAAATAACTTCTTAGTTTCATATAGATACTGATTCTTTTTCCTAACATAAGTTTTTGAGTGCAAAAAAGCCCTCTGCTGTCTTCCTAAGGCTGTACTCTTGGATACTACAGTTTTAGTATAGGGCCATAGATAGCTGATTCTACACAGGATAACTACTTGTTGTCACTATGTACTGGTCAAAGAATACATAAAACAAATGGGCATTCCACCACACAATGTATACAGCTATGCTGAAGCTAAAACCACTCAGGCAAGAGTCTTCTCATTGTTAGAGAAGTGCTCTTATTGTAAAGCTGGTGAACATAAAGCTCCAGGCTGGTCTAGACAAATCCATACAAAGCAAAACAAACAACCCCAGTCCTGGGACCTTGCAGAGTTAATAGAAAGCCTGTGGCCTGTTACCAGCAATGACAATGCCAAATTTCTGGGCTACAGAGCTACAACTCATGCAGAATTCTTCCAAAGTCCTCAAAATCAAATTAGTTCTCCAAATGAAACCTTAGATGAACTGAATAAAGACACTGTTGTTTACATATCCCATGTGGTTGTTCTATGAATAACAGTACTACTGTAGATTTTTGATCAGTTTTGTGATCATCTTTTACTTCCAGGTAATTTATGGGTATTTGTTATCTAATCAGTTGATTTACATCTTGTGTTTCTGTAGTTATCTATTTTTACCAAAACAGAAAATTCATACTTGATTTAACTGAATTACTTATAATTTTAAACTATTTTTCTAATTTTTCAAAATAATCCTGAATTCCAATTCCAGTCTCTCTTATTTCCTTGTTACGGCATAAAACTGTTTTCTAAAGACTGAAATGCAGGGTTATTTTATTCAGTAAAAAAATATGTGGATGAAGTATAATGACTGTGTTATACTGGAGGTGAGATCAGATGATTTAAAAGCCCCTCAGGCTTTAAACCCAAGGAAATCTCTATGAAATCTATGATGTTTCAAAAAAAAAAAATTTACTGTGGTAAATGGTTGTCTGCTAGAGCAGCTTGCAAGAAGATAATAACTAAATAGTGATTGCTTAAAACCTTAAATCTGAATTTCCTTATCTATCACCAGATAGTTTAGCCTAGTTGTATTTACTCAAAGATATATAACTAACAGTTTATGCCATATCTTAGAGTTACAATACTTTTGAGATGATTAAATTCTCTCTTGAAGTTCTTAAAGACCTGCAGGCTGTTATTTAATATCTAGACAACAAAATGCTTAACTGAAACAGTAACATACCTCTTCCATTACAGTATGTAATTGTATTTTTTTCTGTATATGCACATGAATGTCTTTTTTTTTAATTCTAAATGTCTATTGACACTAATTTGCAGTAGTGGATAATTTAAAAGGCCAATAATTCATTTAAATGTGTGGTCTATTCATTCAGTACAAAATAAGTAACCAGTAATACAATCAGAGCATTTCCGTTTTTCCTAAGCAGTATAGGAAAACTGAGACTACATATTCTCTTGAGTTTTTTAAGCTCCTCATTATAAACAAGCACTATTACTAACTGCATTTTACTGGAAACAATACATTGAAGTTCTCATTTTATAAGGTGCCATTACACAAGTAAAGTTCAAGTTATTATGATTAACAGTAGTAATATATGTAATAACTACAATAAAGAAGTATTGCTGGCAAATAGGCAATATTTGTCTGACAGTTCTCCCTATGCTGTCTAACACTGGAACTGCATATGTTCAGAAGTACCTCTGCATTTGCCCCGTGAGTTGGAAAAAAAAAAAAAGACTAAATCACACAGGACATTACACCCCTCCTTCTGTATTCCTACAAGTGTTATCCAAGTAATCTTGACCTCATTTAGTTTCCAGTATCTGACATAATGAACATAGCTTGGCTGAAAACTCAACCACAGCCAATTAAAAAGCCATAGATGGCAAAACGTATGGCTTAGAATCCTAAGTACAAGATCATTCTACAAGATCATGCAGACTGAACACTCACAAAAGTAGCTGAAAATGGAAGGTAAGGAATCAAAAATGTTCAGAGGCAATTCACGGTAAGGAAACCAAAAAATGACTTAAAAATACAGACATAAATCATATAGTATAAGGAAAGATTTTAGAATTTAGTTTTACATTTAGCTAAAGTCATAAATAAGGGCTGATCAAACAACTTTTATTATGAGAAAAAGGATAATATTACAAGAAACCTTGGAAAAAAGCATTGGGAAATGCTAGTGAAAAGAAATATGTTTCTATAAGAGCACTTTCTACTTTCTCTCCCTGCACCTTTTTTAAAAACTTATTTATTAATAGAATCATAGAACAGCCCAGGTTGGAAGGGACCTTGAATGACCATCTGGTCCAACTTTTTGTGGGAAAGGGAGCCTAGACGAGATTATCTAGCACCCTGTCTTGAAAACCTCCAGTAATGGGGACTCTACCACATCCCTGGGGAGATTGTTCCAGTGACGGATTGTTCCCACTGTAAAAAATCTCTGTCTTATATCGAATTGAAATGTTGCCCAGTGCAACTTGTACCCATTGCCCCTTGTCTCTCCATGTTGCTCCTTGTGAAGAGAGAAACTCTGTCCTCTTTGTAGCCACCCTACTTGTCATTCTCTTGAATTATTCAAAAAGAGAATGACCACTTAAACCAGCATTTTCTGGCCACAAAATACTATGCTCTGTCTATGTTTTACAGCAATTTTTCCTCTGTGCCTGTTCTGCAATTTTCATTCTCAACCCATTGGGACCGGAATCATTTATTAACTACCTTGTGTATGTGCAGTGCCTGGCACAAGGCGTTCCCAATCTCAGTTTGGTTTTAGATGATATTTAAACCAATAGAATTAATATCAAGATGCTAATGCAGACTAAGAAGTACATAAACACTACAAGAATGTAACTACTTTCATGGCATGTTTTCAGCTTGAGGCAGTATCAACTATGAGTTAACGGAAACAAAATTCACCTAATTTAGTTTTACATATTCTTGAGCAAAGAGAGGTAAGTCTCAAAAGAAGAGCTTCAGTTAATATGGTTGTAGCCACGTTTCCTCTGCTGTGAACAGCTTGACGTGGCTGGCACTACTCTCTACAGCAACAGAGCAAAACAAGTTCCTGTAGATATTTTACTTTCTGTAAGAACTATCTGCAAGCATAGCAGATAGCCAGGCTGAGAACATAGGATGTAAACTAAACATATCCAGTTATAATTTTTCTTGTTTTATGTGTTCAAAAACATAAGAAGGCCAAATGAGCTAAACGCTCAGCTCATTTACAATTATGTCTCAGTGGGTACTGAATCTGGTCCATAGTGCATAAACACTGGGTAAAATGACAGAACACAAATTAATAAATAGTGCACTGCTTAAAACATCAGAAAACAGTCCTTCCTGAAGACTAATTACAAATTAAAAGATGCCTATGAAAATTATCCATGCTTCAGGCAAGCAGAAAATTGAATGGATTATAAATAAAATAAATAATACTACAGCTTCTTCTCACTTTTTAATTTTAAAGCACTAATTATGAATTATTCTGAAGATAGGACAGCAAAACTGTTGCTGGTTTGTTGTCACTCTGCACCAAGGAGCAGACAGAGCACAACAGTATTTGTTTACAGAACAGAAAATGTTTCCCTTGAATCATCTCATGTAGCATTAATTTAGTAACATATACAACTTGGTTTTGAATGGTGGTTAACGGAGTTTGGAGTTACCTGGAATTTGTTTATAAAACTATGGAAAAATAGAGCTGGAACAGCCTGTTATTGCCTTATCTCAGGAACTGTAGTGCTAACTGAGCCTGTTTGAGAGAAATTGTCATCTACAGCCTGCTGTCCCCCTTGCAAACAATCTCCTTGGAAAATTGGTAAGGCAATCGTTTACCAGTAATTTTTCCCTAATACCTAATATTTTGGTGAAAATTAATATTTTTTTCTAGATAAATAGGAAGGCTGTTCTCTTCATCTTTCTAACAGTCCTATATTTTGAAGACTGGGATCAATCTTTTCTTCTTGAGGGTAAAAAATACATTTTCAGTCTTCCGTAATTCTGAATGTTCTCTGGGCTCCTGCAATTGATCCACAATGATAATGAAATGTAAAGCTGAAAACAGAATGCCATATTCCACCCACGCACTTACCAGTGTTGAGTAAGTGAATGGTTTATCATCTTTGATCTTTACATTGCAGTGTGGCATTTCCTTCTTTCTTTTTTTCTAAATAACATTATTAATTCTTATTTAGTGTTTTCTGAAGAACGTTCATCATAGCAGTTATTCCTTATCTTACATTTGTAAAAAAGACTAATTTTTACTCATCATAAAAAAATTAATTTGAATGTTTGACATAGTTTTGTCCTCCAGAATCTATACTGGTTGCTACTTTTGCATTGAAAAATAATAATTTTTAAAAATCAGACTATTTTCCTGGAAACCAAAACTATGATAATTGATCTTTCTTTCCCCTCCTTTCTCCTCTCCTCTTCCATTTGAAACAAACATTATTTTTTTCCCCTGAATTTCAACTGTCCTCCCTGAGTTCTTAGAAAAAAACTGCAATGGTTTTGAAAGACAGCTAAATATGTAGATCCAGCAGAATTCACAAAAACATTACATAAATATATCACTGTTACTTAGAAATTATCTTCCTTACATCTTCCTCCTCCATTTTTCCTAAAGTTCTCCTCACCAGGTTGGCCAGCCTATTGGCAAAAACGCTTTTGTGCCAGTTCATCAGGTGGATTCTGTCTCTTTTCCTAGCAGTACTCAATTCTCAAAGAGGGCTGAATGGTTATAATAATAAAATCCCTGTTGTCAACATCAGCTTGGAACCAGTTGTTGACTCATAGGATCCAACCGCAACTCCTCAAGCCCCTCCCCTCACTAGCAGGATCAAAGAGAAAACAACTTGGGCCCCCACGCTGTCAACTCTCACTCCTAGACCACTCACTTCAAGTCACACTTGATACTTTCCAGAAATTCACTTTAAAAAATCCACCTATACTTTTAAAAATTCACCTGTATTGCAGTAGTTTTACATTCATTGAGGTGGCCATAATTAAACTGGGAGTCACACATAAAGTCTTCATTTGCTACAGAGTACCTACAAGCCATCATTTGGGGGCAGGGGGAGCAGAAATAAATAAATAGAAGAATGATTAGAGAGCTACTAAAAACAACAGCAGAAACTGAGGTTCCATGTTAAGAATTAACTTAGAAATATTTTCAATGTTCAGCTTCTGCTAAGAGTGTGCCATTCTAGCTAGAGCTGTGCAAATAAAAAAGCTGTCTTCAGCACAAAAGGAGCATTAGCTGGGTAGGTTCGTTTTCACATTCTGTGTGCTGCAATATCTGCAAGAACAAGACAGTGAAATATTATTTTAGGAAACAAATGAGAACCATACCACTGTAACCCCCATTAAAATCAGATCTTTTTTTTTTTTTCCAGAAGACAGAGTGTTCAATCAACTGTTGCAGTTTAAACACAATCCACATTATGTCTTGCCTCTACCTATGTAATAAAAATGTGGTAAAAGTGCTAAGGGCAGTAGGCATCTGTTAGAAAAATGAGCAATGTAAGCGCACACATGTCATGCCATCAGCCACAGAAAGAAAATATTTGAAGGAACCGTAGATCCTTTAGGGACAATAGGCCTGATTATCTACTACCTCAAAACTTAGAAAAATGTTACTGACAATGAAAGATGCTCCTGTTCTGATGGGATAGCATTTTATGGCTGCTCGGTGGACAGCAGAGGCAAAGAAAAATGTATAAGCTCTTATTATTGAGAAGATACTGCACAGAACAAACCAAGTAATATTTAATCTTAGAACACACATCTGATCCTTAGTTTTCTGTCTTTTTTTGTGTGTGGTCCCCCCCCACAAAGACTGATTTTTTCTGACTTCCGGAGTAAAGCTGTAAGCAACAGCAATCTGCCTTACTGAGCAGCTTTCACTGTTGACTTCCACACTTAAAGGTGGAATTTGTATAATTTTAGACATTCTGGAGCTGGAATATGCTCATGGCTCTGACTGTAATCAGTGGAAAGAGATAGGTATCATTAATGCCATTTACCTTATATAATAGACTTAATGCAATAAGAAATATTGTTCTCTGAAGTTTCAGCCTTTTTTTCCACTAACTGAAGAGGACACCTAGAGAACCAACATTGATTAAGCAATGGAATTTTACTTAAATGTGGTTAAATGTGTCTCACTGTAAATGGCCAACTCTTCTTTTGCATCCACTTAAATGTAAGTACAGAAGGACCTTGGATATGGATGTGTGAGCAGCTCCTAACAGCACAGGATGCACAAAGAACAACCCTTAGATCTTGATTTTCTATTTGTTCACGTCCAGTCTTTAAAACTTGCTTAACTTTCTCTCCTTTCCCATTTTTTTAATCTATGTAAATGTATTATGTTTCTGTTGGCCCTTCTAAGCTCTGATGGCAGCAGAAATATATAATGGTGTAGCGTAAAGGATGGTTGTTTTTTTAGTCAAGTATTGATACGTTATCATGCCAAATGCAATGCAAATTTCTCTAGAGGTGAAGGGCACCGTGTGCAAAATGGAAATCTTCCTCAAACTGTTTCTCTACTTAAATTTATAACCAGCAAGAAGATGATTATGCTTGGCTTCAGGTTTCCTTAATATAAATGCGTATTCATGGTCACAGGACCAATCTATAAAATATTCATTGCTCTTAAATCACATAATTAAGCACTTAAAAACAGACATGGTGCTATCCCATGACTTAAAAGATGTACACTCATAAAGCACCAGTGCTTTCTGATTTCAAAATTACTAAATGGAAAATTAATCCTAAAGAACCTGGGCCAGATCTTCAACCTATGGAAATGGGTTTCATTGAAGGCAACAGGAGGAACAGTATTTTAATCTTCTGAAGATCTGATGCCAGTAGTGAGAAACCAGAGTATTTTATGCCCACCACATAGATGTATCATGTTGAGATAGTGTAATTACAGAAATGGCCTTGCTAATTTCTGTTGTAGTTTTGTGTACACAACAGTGAAACAATCTTAAATACTCTCTTTGTTAGTATGTAACCTACTAAAACCTCCAGCATTTAAACTCCAAATTCTGATAGGTAAGGATATTAATTTTTCCTCCCTGCAATGCTTTGCTTAGGTGAGGTGTAGATGCTACCATGTTATTTCACTTTTTGGTAATCAGTTCTCCTAAGTACACTGGGCTCTTTATAGGCACAGCCCGAGTAATTAAAATAAAGGGCCTCACACTGCAGGTGGTATACCTCAAACCTAGACCACCAGAGATCCGCTCTGGCAATGTGTTCTGGGTCAAGCCTAAATCAAAGATGGACTGGCCTTCTGTTTATTGACAAAATATGTCTACCTTTTAACAACTAATCATACAATATAGCTTCAAGAAGAATTAATATCATAACAGTGAAAATGAATATGAAGATAAACAGTAGGGAAAAGTAGAACTTACCACTCTCATTTTTAGTTTAAGTCAATTCTGGAAGCATTGTATTGATTTATTAAAGAAACATGATTAACCAGCAATCAGGGAACTGTATGTTCAGGATCAATAGCAGGAATAAAACAGATGAAGCACAACACTGGACACTGGACAAATAAAATAACACCAACAAGTTTCTAAATACCCTTCTACAACTATTTGCAAGAAGCTCTAGCCCCCTTCTACACATGCACATAGTTACAAGCTCACTCCCCTCCCCAGCCATGGGGGCTACCACCCCTGTGGGAAACATGGGTGCCCCAGCTTTGTGTACCCCCCTTGCTCCCAACACCCCACTGATGTACCCACTGGTGAGGAGGTGCCCCAGGAGGTTCCTCCACACCCCAAGGTGAGGTCCCCACATGCTGCTCCCGCACTACCAGCCCACTGCTGTGTGCAGGCTACTCCTGGTGCCCCATGGGGAGGTTGCGCTGTCCAGCCTGGGCAGGGCAGGGGTGCCTTGAGGACACTGCCATCAGGGACGGAACACCTGTGATGGCTACTGCTTCCTCTTCACTGCCTGTCCCCATTTTCACAAATGTCTATACTCTCTTTATACTTATTTTCAAGCTGACTGCTTCTTTGTTTTATAAAAATTTTTGCATTTCCCTTGTTATCGTTTAATCTCACTGAAGGTCATCTTGCTCTTCAGGACTATCAGTTTTGGGCAAACACCCTCTCAGACACTTTTAGGTGTCCCCTTCTCACACACTGTTTACACTTCCATCCTCTTACCAGCTGTTGTTATCCAGGGTGTGTTACCAAGAGGGAGCTGTGCAGGGATCCCCACAATGTTTTCCTCATATTTCACATCTATTTATTTTTTTTTTCTTTAATTAGCGCATTTCATAGGTTTTTACCTTAACATTTTTTACTTCATACCTGCTCGTGGTATAAACTTTTTTCCTTTTCCCCCACAGTTTTCACTTGTTTAAAGTGTTGTGTTATCAATAAACGGGCCACAACTTTTCTGGCTTGCCGTGGCTCAGAGATTGTTGCAGACAGGTTTGAGAAAGTAGATCTACATCTGAACATGATGAATGACTTCCCATAACCAGTCTGGATCCAAACCTATAAAGGGATAAATCCAAGGAAAAAGAGTACCTAAATATCAAGAGAATCTATTGAATCTTCTAGGGGTGGCACACAGTGTCAAGCTGTAGCAGCCAGAAATTTATCTATGCCATAGTTTTCACATACAGAGCTCCAAACTATAAAGCTTACCAGATAAAAATGTGACATCCTGATACTTCAGTTATTAATTGTATATGATTTCAAATATGAAGAAAAAAAAGTTCTTGCTTTGTTTCATACATATGTATTTCATATACAAAAAGTTGCAATTTCTGACATAAATATATCATCTACATATTTTCTGTTGCATATTCTGTCTGCTAATACCTTTACCTTCAGGTGATTCTAGTTCTATCATTAGATTGTTTTCTTGTGATGGTAAAAGGTCACATTGACAGATTGATGGATTCACAGAAAAAAAGTATCCTTATGACCATCTAGGCTGGCCTGCTGCTTAACACAGGCTGCAGAATTTCCCACAGTAACCTATCCATTGAGCACTTAACTTCTGTTTCAGCTATGGCACATTTTAGAAAATTTCCAGTCTTGATCTGAAGATTCAAGTGGTGATTATAGATTGCTGCTGACAAGACCTGTAAAACTATCAAACTTTTCCTCTCAAAACTTCCGTTACTTTTGTTATATTGCCTACACAAGTCAAACAAATTTTTAGAAAACTTGTATCATAAACCTTATTACAAGAAAAAATATCCAGACAATTCCAGACAAAAAAATTATTCTGCATTCTATTTTGGCACTTTTTAAATGTATTTAGAGAGTAAGAAGATACTCACTTTGGAAGTACCTATGATCAAAATAAGTGATAGAGAGGGAAAATAAAGTCCACATTCACAAGGCAACGTGCTAAATCCTAGTAAAGACTTACTGGAAATTACACTATTGCTGCCACTCATACATGCAAACACATACATATGTAATACATGTGACAGAATTAAACTCTTAGAGGCTGTGGTGGGTTGACCGTGGCTGGATGTCATGTGCCCACCAAAGCTGCTCTATCATTCCCCCTCCTCAGCTGGACAGGGGAGAGAAAATATAATGAAAGGTTCATGGGTTGAGATAAGGACAGGGAGATCATGCAGCAACTACCATTACAGGCAAAACAGACTTGACTTTGGGAATTAATTTAATTTATTACCAATCAAATCAGAGTGGGATAATGAGAAATAACCCCTCCCTTCTTCCCGAGCTCAACTTTACTCATGAATTCTGTACCTCCTCCCCTCCAGCGGTACAGGGGGACAGGGAATGGGGGTTGTGGTCAGTTCATCATATGTTTTTTCTGCCGCTTCCTTCCTCCTCAGGGGCAGGACTCCTCACACTCTTCCCCTGTTCCAGCATGGGGTCCCTCCCATGGGAGACAGTCCTCCATGAATTTCTCTAACGTGAGTCCTTCCCACGGGCTGCAGTTCCTCATGAACTGCTCCAGCATGGGTTCTTTCCACGAGGTGCAGTCCTTCAGGAACAGATTGCTGCAGCGTTGGTCCCCCATGCGGTCACAAGTCCTGCCAGCAAACCTGCTCCAGTGGGGGTTCCTCTGTCCCTGGGCTCACAGTTCCTGCCAGGTGCCTGCTCCAGCACAGGATTCCCAAGGGGTCACAGCCTCCTTCGGGTGCATCCACCTGCTCCGTCGTGAGGTCTTCCATGGGCTGCAGGTGGATATCTGCTCCATCATTAACCTCCATGGGCTGCAGGGGGACAGCCTGCATCACCATGGTCTTCACCACAGGCTGTAGGGGAATCTCTGCTCTGGCACCTGGAGGACCTCCTCCCCCTCCTTCTTCACTGACCTTGGTGTCTGCAGAGTTGTTTCTCTCACATATTCTCATTCCTCTCTCCAGCTCCAATTGCTGTTGTACAGCAACTTTTTCCTCTCCTTAAATATGTTATCACAGAGGTGCTACCACCGTCACTGATTGGCCCAGCCTTGGCCAGCAGTGGGTGGGTCTTGGAGCCACCTGACATCAGCTCTATTAGACATAGGGGA
Organism: Pygoscelis adeliae; assembly: GCF_000699105.1. NCBI lineage: Eukaryota > Metazoa > Chordata > Aves > Sphenisciformes > Spheniscidae > Pygoscelis > Pygoscelis adeliae. Next base: position 2,804,839 of record NW_008825308.1, on the reverse strand, counting down.
AGCTTCTGGCATCTTCTCACAGAAGCCACTCCTGTAGCCCCCCCGTTACCAGAACCTTGTCACTCAAACCTGATACAGAGACAAGATGTTCTCTTGAGCCCCTTATAAATGTTTTTGGGTTTTTTTCTTTTTCTAATACAATTTGTGATTAAAAAAGATATGTATATATAAATATTCAAGGTGGGATTTACAGCAGCTTTCTTCTCAACACTTCCTACTGGCTAATCTAGGTGCTTTCTCACTTGTCTGATGGTTACACAAGTAGTAGTATTTTGGGTATAAAAATAAAAGGGAATGCTGGACTGTGATAAATATAGAAATGAGATGTGCCCTCAAATTTAACACCTTTCTTTTCTCTTTGTATTTGGGAAACACATTAATACACTTAACAAAAATATGGCAAAAGTTCAAAATCAGCCTCTTTGCTTGTTTTAAATACTTGATAAAATTTGCCTTTTCCCAAAGTCATCACCATCAGAAAAATGCTGTCTTTGTACTTTGATTCTTTCGCTTCCATATAACTTGTTGTTTAATCATAAGGCAAGCATTAAACCAAATCACAACCAAGGTCACCATACGTGAATTGATATGCTAAGCTACCCTGCCACCTTGTATTTGTTTCAGCCTACAATGCATAAAATAATAAAATGCATCACCTCTTTATATCATCAATTGAATTTTAGACTGGATGTAATACAGAGTGAAAAAGGCATTTTGCTCTTACACATTTAGACAGAAAAGGTGGTGTGCCAATGATGACACAGCCACACTGGAAAAAGGAACTAGAGTTACTCTCTATGAATGATGACATGATGCGATTGGAGAGAACAACATGCCATTACCATGAGAACTGTGGTATTACACTAATACTCCCATCAAAATACTAAAAATTTAATGTTGTCTGAGAAAATCATCATCAGTTGCTGCAAACCTCTTCACTGTGTTATTGTCCCTTCTTTTGTAAAACATGCTCTGAATCAGCTGTGTGGTTGTACTAACTTTTCTCCCCTGTAATTCCAGTACTTGTCCTGGTGACCCCATTATCTTTTACAGTCCTTTAATGTTTGTTTGTTTGTTTGTTTTTCTTTCTAATTATATTTATTCTTTAGACATCCCTGTCTCTCAGAATTGATTTCTTGATCCTATTGAGGTATTCAGCAACTTCCTTATTTTTTTTTTCTTTTTTTTCCCCCCCCTTTTCATTTAATATTTTATGTGTACAGTTGCTACCTTGCATTACTTTCTTTCAGTTCTATCCAGGACTTCCTCAAGAAAATTTTTTTCCCTTTAGCTGTAATCCTCACAATCTCACCACCTTTTCCCTAGAGAGATCTGAAGGTGCTTATTTCACCCATATCTCCCTTGACCTGTTACAATTTATCATAACTCTCATATTGATATCTTACCAACTTGGACAACATTCTGTCATTTTTGCATTTATATAAATTCAACTGACAAATTTAAATATTCAAATATTGAAGTATATTGATGGCCAGACACAGCCATTATACCTGCAGAAATATGTACGCAGCTTCATATGCATTTTCACGATTGAGCCTTGATGCTTCAAAATTTATCCTAGAATTATCTGTATCAATTGATCTGTTTAAAAAAGCTATTTTCTTTATGCCGTTAAACAGATGTTAAGATTGACCAGAAATATTTTTGCATTATTAATATAAGATTTGGGGGAAAAAAAATCCAGATTTAAGAACCAACTTTGTGTTTCAAATGATACCATATTTACGCAGAAACAGATTTACTCTGGGGATGCAGTACTTTTATGATGTTCTATGATGCTGTTTATTGTTAAATCATAATTATTATTAACCTAAAACTACATGACTTTTTTGTTTCCACATTTTTCTTAGTGGTATCTATTGAGCAAACAGTAGTTGTGATTTTTTTCTACTTTTGCATTCTTTTCCCCTTCTTTTTCCTCTGCTGTCTATAAGCAATCAATTTTTTAATGAAAATTAAATGTAAAAGAAAACAGAAATAATGATGAAGTGGTATTATAATAATTCTGGGGTTTTTTTAGCCTATTCAGTATATTAATCCAATTTAAGATGCATCAATCATTCTGTCATAGAACAAATGACAGAATAAAACATTATATTGCTCAATTTATCTTTACCAGTACTGAATGTTTGTTTACTAGGTATAAAAAGCTTTGTATTCTAAAGTATTCTTTCTTTACTATATACTCATGTGCTTAGTGCTATGTAAACCCACATTAATACACATCCATTACCTTGAGGGTTCTGTATTTTTGGTATTTTAAACTTGGCACAAACATTACAGTTCTAATGTACCAAATGCAGAACTAAGGATTAATATTCAGACTGTGTGAATACATTTAACAGTACTGTACACTCTAACACAGTGGTTGTCATTAAACACTGCCAGTGTTTGCTGTCACTAAACAGATTATAATATGCTGATTTTGAATGTTGCACAAGTCATTAATCAACAGACATGGATGCATTTAAAAAACTGTACTTTTTTACTCTGGTAAGTCTTATTTGATAGATGAGTAAAACACACCCTTAAACTAAAATATAAAAGAAACTTTAGATACAAAATAAATTTAAAGAACAGAAGCAATCCATTCATGGCATGTTCTCATATTTATTTATCTAAGGTAAAAGTAGAAATTTTAACTGATGTAAAGTACAAGTGCATATCACTTTAAAATAAACTGATAAGAAAACTGTTGTCACTTCATAAATATAATGCTGTACTGTCATAAAGGCTGATCCACAGATATATAAGGTGAGATGTACTAAGACATGATGAGTGTTATATTTTTTTCCATATTCCACAGAGAAAATGAGATGGTATGGCATTTCACTTGAAGGGCTCAAACAGGCTAAAAACCATCGTTCCTGGGAAAAGCACAATCATTTTAAAGCGTGGACTCACTGTATTTTGGAGGATTCCTGCATGATTTGTCAACACCAACAGTGCATAGAACCCAATTCACCTATTTCACATTTTTCATTTACATTTCAGATTCTGGACTCTTTGGAGTAATCCTGGTCCTCTGATATCATTTATCTGAATAAAAAAAGAGAGGTGGATACCTCTAAGGATCTGCAGACAAAGAAATAACGTATTTTTTTTACCCCCTTTGATCATGATAATTTAGGCATCTCCTGCAAAATACAGTTTTGGCAGTGCTTGAAGGTAAACACACCAGCTCTCCAACAGAGAGTGGTGTGTTAATCATCTGCTGCATTATTCACAGTGCACACAGGATTTTGGCAAACTGTATTTTACCAACTTTTATTAGATTTACACATTAAAATGGTTATACATGTGTGTAATGGTGTGTTAATTCTTGATTATTAGCTTAGGAGATACATTTGGTGCTGCAGGTAAAGTCTTAAAGATTTGAGAACCTTAGACAGAATGTCAATTCCTGTAATTTTACAGATATATTTGAAATAGAACACAGAATAAAGTACCATTCCTGCAAATACTTTAAAGATCTGAATAATAACGGAAAATCACACAGAGAGGGAAAAACAACTTTCCATAACACATATTTATATGACACAGTATGTTATTGTCTTGCTGAGCTGTAGCTGTCAGCAGCAGTTTTGCTCTTGACAAAAATGCTTATGGTGATATTCCTAGTAGATTATTTGCCATGATAATTCATTTTCACTTATTTTGTAAATATATGAAGAAAAATTTTGTGATATATAGCAGTACAAGTCTTTGTAGTGTTTTGGGTTTTTTTTCTGCCCATTTAGAAGTCTCTTACGACTAAAGTTGGAGGTGTATTAAAATGAAAGTTTCTCTCCTTTACTTGACTGTAGTTAGATATTTATACACTTGTTTTATGCATTGTAGTAGGAAGTGTTTTAGGAACCAATCACCAAAAAAGTTTGTAACACTTTGGTTAGTCTATTTACATAACTTCGGTAAATAGTATCAGTTTCTTTTCAATTTTTGTTTCCACATCTTCAGAATACAATTTTTTTTTTTAATAATTTCAAAATTTAGTCCATTGAAGGTAAGAAATAAATTCAATATTGTTCTTTCTAATATGTTCAATTCAGGGCCTTTTTAAATATTATTAAGTTCACTCATAGATTAAGATAAATGTCAATTTATTCTTTCATGCTTGTATTCCACCCACTCACCAACCCAACCAGCAGATTTCCTTTGCTTCATTTTAGATTTCTTTGTATTTTTATCTACTTTTTCTGTGTTCTTTCTCTAGCAGTTTTTCACTTTTTCTTCTCTCCTTTTTGTACCTGACAAATTGAAAATTTGTAAGAAATGTAGTGAAGTACAATCTAAGAGTTATAACATGGAACTACAAAAGCTGAAGTATGTTTCTTTTTTCTTGATGACATTCAGATGTTTTCTCCTACTCTAGGCAAGACACAATCTGCGTGTTGATAAACCTAACTACAAAATGAGGATGATAATATTTATCATTTTCGTGGATTGCTATCAAGCTGTAATTAGCCCATACAGTTAAGCATTCTGAGAAAGAAGAAGCTGCTGGAGTATGAAACTTGGTTTAATGATGTGTGTTAATTCTTATAAGCTATAGCTCAGCAATGATACAATTTAGTAAACTAGATGACTAAAAAGAAAAAAAACCAACATACCAAAACTGCTTGATTAACTTGAAACATCAAACTTGAAGCCTCACTTCATTCTTTATCTTTCTGCTTAAAATACTTGAGTGGCTGGAACTTGTTTTTTTCTAGGTACAATCTTTTCACTTGCAAAAGTCACAACTAAATCAATCGGTTTTCTGTATGTAATGGGTATATAAAACTGTGCACTCCAAAATGCAAAAGGGCTTCTAAAGACCTTAGAAATAAAGATGTTTTTTAGGTTGCTTTAACTTTTAGAAAGAATGTTCCACAGTGATATTTGACCAGCCTTCCCCTCCCTCATGCCTTAGGGGACAACTGATTTTGATATTTCAGTTTGCACAGAATTTACAGACTAATCCCTTTAAAAGATTTGAGGAATTCAATTTTGAATTAATCACCATCTTCAAAGACATATGGTATTATTCATATCCTCATTTCCTCTGTCTCTAATTTATCTAGAGATGCCTAGTCAAGGCCTTGACGTTGCTCTGAGGAGAACCAGGTATCACCACATTTATTTAGTTAATGTATGTTTACATATTTCACATAAATTCTAGTCAGTTCAATTTCTTTGGTGTCCATCACATTTCTGAGAAACTATTGATGATGAGCTTTTAAATTCAGATGATAATGTTCTAATAAATCAATATCATATTTGAAGAAAGTTTTAAGTTCCTCATCAAAGAGACCGCTACCCTTGAATATACCATGGAAATATTGGAAGAGTGAAAGTTCTGGAGTACCTAACTGATGAAAGCTCTTTTGCTGATATGTACCAGGCAGGTTCAAGCAATAAAAGCAGCTATTGACCTTCTTTTTGCTTTCTGTTCCCTATCAAAAAAGTGCTGCAACATGGAATGACTTTGCTCATGACCATTTCTGTAACCTTTGCTAAGGAACCAATCTTTCCTCTGCTCTTCATTTATATTTATATCCCTTTGTTTCAGTATGACTACTTGAGTGTGCATTATCACTACCATGCGCTCAATTTATGTCTGAAGCGTCCAGAAACAATGGTTCCACAAATCAAGCTTAAGCAGGCTCCGTCTCTGGCTGCTGTTCTACTCCAATACATTCCAAGTGATTAACACCACCTGTGGCACTCCTAATTCACAGCAGCAGACAATTATATCCCTTGGATACCCATTACGGGTAATTATTCCCATGACAGACTATTAGATATGGGTTGTGAACATCTCAGCTGTTAACTTTTTTTGAAATTTTATTTTAATTCTGATATTACCATTGAGAGGCATATTTGGGGAACAAATCAGAGTGTTACATTAATGGTATGCTTACAACAAGCAAAAGATTCATTTTTATTGCTGGAGGTGTAGTAAGATTCATTATTTAAATATGTGATTAAAGGAGATTTTACATGTTTGTCATTACAAGATTATTTTATTTCATTCTTTCAGTACAGAGGCAATAGCAGATCCTGCTGATAAAGTGACACTTGAGGCAGTTAGAAACTAATTGTTTTTGTTTTAAAGACTAACTACTCTTCTTAACAAATCTCTTTTTTATTTTTTTTTTTTCCCTCCTGAATATATAAGCCTGATCCCTTATAAGCATGTAGGGGAATTCTCAGTGTAAAAAAGGTTTAACTCAAAGATCAAAATTCACAAAACTTTCCTGTTGCTGTTGCTTTAATTTAATTTTAATGATCCATATTTTAATGAAATAACAGGATGTAACACACTCAATCATAATCTCTTTGATTTCCTATCACATAAGATATGGTCTTATGTGGAAAATAAGCATGCTCTGAATCTGAATTTGGATAACTTCAGTTTCAGACAGGACCAAGTGTACTAAAATCAATGGAAATAGGATAATGAATGTAAATATAAATGACTGAACAATCGATTCTTCTTCGTATATTCATTTTCAAGATGTCTATATGAAACTGTTAATATTGGGTTAAAATGAGAAGGGAAAAAAGGAAGAAATCTGTTTATTATATTAAAAATGGAACAAAATGTGGTTTTCAATATATTAGAATAAAAAGAAAAAAATAACGTAGAATTAAAAGGAGAAATGTTTACACATGATGTGAATGTAGCAGTCATGGTTTCATTAATAAGGCTGAGTTCAGGTTAGATTTTCTGTATTAACTTAGCCTCTTTGATAAATATGAAGAAAATACTTCTGTGATACCCCCATCAGGATCTTCCCTTTAACCCCAGGCCACTATTGAATAAGAAAAACTCAGCTATTTATTATAGCTGATCTTATGTTAGAGTAGAGGGACAGACTAGGTCAGCTGATAAGACCTCCATGCTTCTTTAATGTGATTTGTTGAACTTTTAAAATCCTGTAGGCATTTAACAAGTGTTGTTGAAATGTGCAATATGACAGAAAGATATGATAAGCTACAGCTGCCCTTAGCCCAAGCTCAAGGTCAGCCTTATGCTGTAGTAAAAATCTACCTGACATCTGAAATAGCAAAGTGAGATAATGTTCGCAAAATTCTGAAGAAACAGAACAAACCCAAAACCCATTACTGTGGACTAAATGTTTTATGTGAAGAATCTACGCATGATGAACAGGATCTGACTCTGTTGCACGTACAGTCTGACTGTACCACAATTTGTCATGTGCTGGTGGATCTCTTGGAGAGACTGAAGTCACGGAAGCAAATGGGATTTGTACAGAGTCTGTGCGCACTATAGGCTTGTACTGTGTATCGAATAGCGTGGAAATTTGAATCAAAGCTATAACATCTTGCAGCCAACAGTGTGGACATGAATAGCTCTTTCAGAGAGTTTCTCCTGAATTTATACTCTTCAGTCAGCAGAAACACAGCATAGCTTCCCTAAAGACTAACTGGTATCATGCCATAAATTAAGAGTGGGAAACAGCATTACTTGGAAACTGTGTCATTATTCCTGAGTTCCTGTAGGCAAAACTTAATTCCTTATCCTCCTTTGACAGGTAAACTAGGCCATGGAAAAAATTTATGAAGTTATCTGTCATACCTGAGGACTGTTCTCAGGTAACTCTCAGGTCAGACAAATTTTTTTAAATAATAAAACAACACACAATTTCATGGGGCAGATTGCCCCCAGGAATTCACTGTATCTATACAAGTACGAAAATAAATGTGCTCAACAGGCAATGTATCAAAACATGTAGTAGATGTGTTTTAGATGTGTGAAGATGATGTTTTGGTACAGTTCTTCATAGAAATACAAGCATATTTCCCTGAAATCCCTGGGAGATTTATATTTAAATAACTTTAATGAACTGAGCTCTTGTCTGTTTTTACTGAAATGACTAGGATAACTAACAAACTTCTCCTGGTATCTAAGCCAGAAATCAAACTCATATTTAAGAGAAGTCCTGATTCAGGATTCTTACTGTTAACATTTATGATCTATAAGTTCTTTTCCACACTGAAGGAATAAAACAAGTAGTTAGTAAGACTGTACAGCAGCTTTTAAAAATACAAACAAGCATATGCGTACTTAACATAAGTGGCAAATGTGAAGGATTTCAGTTGAAAACTAGTTTATTCTGACCTTGTCCAGTGAGAATAGACCAATTCAAGTGAACAGCTAAAACCAGACTGAAATTCCTGCAGTACCTGAAAAAGCAGGATTATTTTATTATCTGTGACCAGCAAAAATAAAAGGGGAGACGATTCTAGACCCTTGATATTACTTCAAGAAGTACACATCATAAACCTAAATTCTATCACCAAAATTCCCTGAAATTGCTTACACTGAGGGGGAGGAGAGGGACAGAAAGCAGAGGGGTAAGAAAAAAACCACTTCGTAGTAGCTGTTTGGAGTAACTTGACTTTACAAGCCAGGTTTCACACTTTAAATGTGAAGGACTTTGCTGAATCTGTGATAGAGACAAAGCAATACCCTTTCTCTTTTTCTTTGGTCAGACATAAAACTTCAGTATTGCCCGTTGAAGTCAGTCAGACTCACAGCAAGAGTTTGGACACTAGTACTCTACAGACTGCTTTTACTCTTCTCACTTCATCCATCACAGGGCAATTGTTAAATCCTGGCAGCTTATAAGAGCACATGAGGTGTAGAAAGCATTTACAGAATACTTAATGGCCACATACTAAAGATTTTAAAGTTCAACAGCACCATCAGAACAGTCTGCTGAAGAGCTGTCTTAGAGTAATCTGGGAATTAACATTAAACTCCAAGGACACTCTCTTCTACATGCATAACAAAGGTAGTACAGAGACTCAATGTTTACTGCTCAAGCACTGGTAGACAGTCCATGGCTTCACTGGCTTTGCTCAGTGTGAAAACTTACTTCTTATATCTAACTGAAAAAATCAATAGACATTATTGTCACCCCTTCCTAAAAAAATCTTGTCTTAATTTAGTGTTCTAAACTCCTTGATCTGTTAGTGAAAGGATGCTTTGCTGGCAACCCAAACTGACTTTTCTTATAATTCACAATACGTTACTTTCTTCTTTATAGTGTAGTTCATTTGTGTTAGTAACCTTTTTATTTTCTCTGGAAAGTCGCATTTTTAAGTGATGAACAAAACTTGTGGAGCATGAGTTAACTGTCTTCAGAGTTGTTAGAAGCAGTGCAGGCTCCCTTTCACACTCCTTATTCTATTACTGAAAGAAGATCTTTAGACTTCAACTGCATTCCAACTGTATTTATAAAAGAAACAATGCCATATGTCAGTCATTTTCTCCAAATGTTGAAATCACTCTCTATTATGAGCAGTGTATCTGAAAATAGATGTGCAGAGAGTATTTCTTTTATGTCAGTTACTAAGAAAGAACTACCTAGTAACTTGGAACTGATGTTATTGTCATTTTATTTGCGTTCAGACCACTGGATACCTGAAGTGAGTTCTACCAACGCAACAATAAAGAATTGAAGAGATACTTGCATATTTCAAGACTTTTAGACAATATTTCACTCTACTAACACTAAAAATATTTTTGACAGCTGTATTTTAGCAATGTAATAGTAAAATGAAATTTTAAAACTTGGAACAATTTAGAAAACAAAGAACAATTATTATAACATATTTATATAAAAAGAAATTTGGGATTTTACACATTCTCTTTTTAAGGTACTTATCTTAAAGCACAGTTTCTATTTTTTATTATTTAACTTCCTCATATCAAATGACATTTCAGTACTTTCAGAATTCAAAATGTTTCTATTTATGACATATTTCTTTTCAATTTACCAATTTACTAAACTAAGAACTGGTACTTAGATGTGAATTGTGATATATATATTAAAAATGAAATAGCATTTACTGTAATTCTATTTTGGGAACAAAGTCTGTTAAGTATTACAGTTCTTCAGAAGATTCCACTGAAAAGCTTACTTCAAACTTTTCAGAAGCCAAAAACTAACTTTTTAATAAATTTTAATAAATTTTAAATAAATTTAATAAATTTTGAATCCATCTTACATATCCTTTTTCCTCCTCCTTTCTATCACCTGGCGTGTTTAGTAAATTCTAAGAAAAAACATCTCACAGCATTGCAATGATTATACACTTTATAATTCATAATGAAAGTAATTAAAGTAAGATCTCTTTTTACAAACTTTTGTGATCACCACAATTGTGCTACATATTGCTGTTCAACATATCCCATAAAATAAAAGAAGCAGAATCTGACCACCAGGAGATGAAAGTTGAAAAATCCTACAAGGGCATCTGATCTATCATCCAGGAGTTTCAGTGTTGCACTTTTTGAATTTCAATGGGCTTTATACCCATTGAATACCTTTGAGGATTAGGATCTAAATATTTTGCAATTTTCAATAGAAGACTGGATTAAAACACAGTGAAAATTTTCTGTAAATTATTTAGTAATTTTCCACAACCTACTAGAGCTGACAGAATCTTTTACCCTGATATTTATTTTCTCCTGCTTGATTTCATTCCAACTGTTTTTAGTCTAAACAGCTCTTATTCCTGCTTAGTATTCAAGTACCCAGATTCTGTTTTGAATGTAATAGAATTTTCTAAATTAAGGAAATTTCTCTGCAGACCTTGTGGTTGACACCAAAAGAGATGATCACTAAAAGATATTGTTCCAGATATAAGAGAGTCTAGAATAGAAATGGGCTTTGCTGACATTGTCAGAGGGAGAAGGATCTGATTCAAAGGCATTATGGGGTACGTCTGAAACATGCTCTATAATATTTTACAGTTTGTTATTTGTGGAAGTTTTTTTCCTTAAAAACATGCTGCAATAATGTATAAAATTCTGTACAAACTAATTATGTTTAAAGAAATAGTTTGGAGTCTAGAAGAGCAAAAGTCATAGACTGGGAAGGAGTTAGCCATAGACTAAAGTTATAGACTGGGAAGTCATAGACTGGCAAGTCTATAACCTACCAGGAGCTTGCATTGGTGACATCACTGAGAGCCTGGTGAACCCTACAAATTATCATCTGCTCCTACTATTCCATGCAGGGTGAAATGGTATTGCACTGAGGCAACTTAGAACCATCAAAAGAGATTATATGTCCCTTGGAGGAATGTTAAAAGTATCTGGAGCACAGGTGGTGTTCTTCTCTATCCTCCCAGTCAGATGAAGGGGTTCAAGAAGAAGGAGATTAATTGAACAGGTCAATGCCTGACCACATGGCTGGTGCCATACTTAAGGTTTTGTCTTCTATGACCATAGATCTACTTTTGAGAAGCCATGTCTGTTGACAGCTGATGGAATTCACCAGATCGAGTCAGGCAACAAGGTCTTTGCCAAGAAGTTGTCCAGACTTATACAGAGAGCTTAAACTAAATTTATTGGAGACAATGATGGAGCTTTGAGCAATAGATAAAAGCCAGGGGCTGTTGATGTATTAGGAACCAAAAGGGAAACACCTGTGAAATGCCTCAAAGGAATTAGGGCGTGTTCCTCTAAAAAGGTGTCAAGGTCGATAGCCCAACTGAAGTGCCTCTGTACCAATGCATGTTACCCAATATGGGTAACAAACAGGAGGAACGGGAAGCCACAGTGCAGCTAGAAAGCTATGATCTAATCACTACTGCTGAAACATGATGGGATGAATCACATGACTGAAGCACTGCGATCGATGGCTATGAACTGTTCATAAGGGATAGACAGGGAAGAAGGGGCAGGGGGTGTTCCCTCTATGTAAAAAAATGGATTGACTGCACAGAACTGTTTTTGAAAAACAGCGATGAACAGGTTGAGAGCTTATGGGTAAAAATTAGGGGCGAAGCCAACAAAGCTGGTGTTTACTACAGGCTGCCCAACCAAGGGGAACCTGTAGATGAAGCGTTCTTACTTCAGTTACAGGAATCATGACACTTGCAGGCTCTGATCTTGCTGGGGGACTTCAATCACCTTGACATTTGCTGGAAAAGCGGCACAGCAAGCTGTAAACACTCCAGGAGACTCTTGGAGAGCGTCAAGGATAATTTCTTATCCAGGTTGTAGACAGCCCAACCAGAGTAGAAGCATTACTGGACCTGTTGCCCACCAACATGGAAGAGCTAATTAAGGGTGTCAAGACTAGTGGCAGCCTGGGCTGCAGTGATCTTGCCCTAGTGAAATTCACAATCTTGAGGGATATGGGCCAGGCGAAGAATAGAATGAGGATGCTGAATTTTAGAAAAGCAAACTTTCAATTGTTTAAGGAATAACTGTATGGGACCCCCTGGGAAAATGCCCTCAGGAGCAAAGGAGCTGAGCAGAACCAGCAGCTCTTTAAGGACATTTTTCTAAGAGAGCAAGAGCTCTTGATTCCCATGTGTAAGCAGTTGGGCAAGGAAGACAGGAGACCAGCATGGCTTAGTAAGGACCTCCTGCTCAAACTCCATTGTAAGAAAGAAATGCACAGGAAGTGGAACCAGGGCCATGTATCCTGAGAAGAACATAGGGACGCTGCCTGGATATGTAGGGATAAGATCAGGAAAGCTAAGGCACAGATGGAGCTAAATTTGGCAAGGGATGTGAAGAATAATAAGGGTGTCTACAGGTACTTTGGTCAGAAAAGGAAGATTAAAGAGAACGTATCCTGCCTGGTAAATTAGACAGGAGAGCTGGTGACAACTGACATGGATAAGGCTGAGGCCTTCAACAATTTTTTTGCCTGAGTTTTCAATGATAGCCTCTCTTCCCACACCTCTCAAGCCCCGCTGCACCAGTGCCAGGTTCGAGACCACCAGAGGAACGTGAACACACACAAGGTCCCATGGGACCTGATGAGATGCATCCCAGGGTCCTGAGGGAATTGGCTGATGTAGTTGCCAAGTCACTCTCTATTCTATTTGAAAAGTCCTGGCACTCAGGTGAAGTCCCCAGTGACTGGAAAAAGGGAAACATCATGCCCATTTTTAAAAAGAGTAATAAGGAGGACCCTGGGAAATACCAACCTGTTAATCTCACCTTAGTGCCCAGTAAGATCATAGAACAGACCCTCCTGGAAGACATGCCAAAACATATGGAAGACAGGGAGGTGATTAGAGACAGCCAACATGGCTTTACCAAGGGCAAATCATGCCTGACTAACCTAGTGGCCTTCTATGATGGAATGACTGCATCTGTGGACAAAGAACTGATGTCCTCTACCTTGACCTCTATAAGACCTTTGACATGGTCCCACACAAAATCCTTGTCTCTAAATTGGAGAGATATGGGTTTGTTGGATGGACTATTCGATAGATAAGGAATTGGCTGGATGGCTGCATCAAAAGAGTTGCAGTCAATGTCCAAAGGGAGATCAGTAACAAGTAGTATCCTTCAGGGGTCCATATTGGAACCGGTACTGTTCAGTATCCTTATCAATGGCATAGTGAGATTGAGTGCACCCTCAGCAAGTTCACAGATGACACCAAGCTGAGTGGTGTAGTTGATACACTTGAGGGAAGGGATGTCATCCAGAGGGACTTCAACAGGCTTGAGGAGTGGGCCCATGCAAACCTCATGAAGTTCAACAAGGCCAAGTGCAAGGTCCTGCACATAGGTTGCAGCAATCCCCAATATCAATACAGACTGGGTATGAATGGATTGAGAGCAGCCCTACAGAGAAAGTCTTGGGGGTACTGGTGGATGAAAAACTGGACATGAGCCAGCAATGTGCGCTCGCAGCCGAGAAAGTAAATCGTATCCTGGGCTGCATCAAAAGAGGCGTGGCCAGCAGGTCAAGGGAGGTGATTCTGCCCCTCTACTCCGCTGTCATGAGACCCCACCTGGAGTACTGCATCCAGCTCTGAGGCCCCCAGTACAAGAAAGACATGGACCTATTAGAGTGGGTCCAGAGGAGAGCTGTGAAAATGATCAGAAGGATGGAACATCTCTCCTATGAAGAAAAGCTGAGAGAGTTGAGGTTGTTCAGCCTGGAGAAGAGAAGGCTCCAGGGACACCTGATTGTGGCCTTTCAATACTTAAAGGGGGCTTATAAGAAAGATGGAGAAAGAGTTTTTCACAGTGCCCGTAGTGATAGGGCAAGGGGCAATGATTTTAAACTGAAAGTGGGTAGATTTAGATTGGATATAATGAAGAATTTTTTCCTCTTAGGGTGATGAGCACTGGAACAGGTTGTCCAGAGAAGCTGTGGATGCCCCATCCCTGGAAGTGTTCAAAGTCAGGCTGGATGGGGCTTTGAGCAACTTGAGCTAGTGAAAGATGTCCCTGCCTATGGCAGGGGGGTTGGACTAGAAGATCTTTAAAGGTCCCTTACAACCCAAAGCATTTTATCACTCTATGATCCTATGAGTTGATAAGTCTTCTTCAGAAGTTTTCCTTGGTCAGTAAGGACCTTGTTTCTGAGACGTTATGAGGCATGAGCATGTGCAAAAGCACAGACACCACTAAAGACAGGAGCAACTAGCTTGAGCATCCAGGTAGAGCACTACCAAAGCAAGCAGTGCTAGGAGTGGCTGGCTGGAGTAGCTACTGAGGCAAGATCAACAGACAGAGGGAGTGTGTGGGTAGAGTATTAGCAGTTAGCATGACTTAGCAGCTAGCACAACCAGGTAGTTAAAAAGGTGGAGGACAGTTTGTTGATGCCTTTCTATCCACCAAGACAGGTGACAGAACAATGGAGCCTGGAAAATCCAAATGGTGAACTAGGGAGGTCTAATAGGACATGAGAAGTTATCAGCTGCTCTAATAGTTGTTTTGTCAGTAACTCAGAAGAGGAAGATGTTAGGAAATTGAATATTGATGGAGTTTGTTAAAGAAATAGTCAAGCCGTATTACACCATTTATCTTTCTATTGTATTTGTTTAAGGGAACTACTGCTGTTTGAATCACCTTTTGCAAATGGGAAACATTAACTAAGCACTACAACAGCTTAAATTAATTTTACCAGGTTTCTGGGTTCACACCACTGTTTATTAGTGATCTCTAATAATTGAAACTGTATTTTTTGTTGACAGTTACCACACAGCAGAGCAGTGGCAGGTATTCTTTCTTTATTATCACTTATTCAAGCCATACATATGTGTTTTTTTGACATTTTTCTCATTGCAATTCCACCAAATGCTGTAAAAGTTATTCTACTTTTCTTATGTTTTCCTTTCCTTCACTCATACCATTTCCTTCGCTCTGATAAGACGGTGAGTGGGTACTGATCTGCCTATAAGAAGTTTTGTCTCACTGTGGCAGTTAGAGAAGAACTATCCCTTCCTCATCTCACAATAAAGGGAACGAATCTGGTTTTACTCACACATGTACAAATCAACAATGACTCAGCTGGTCTGTGCAGAATAACAGGCACATAACCAGTGAAGTTATGATCAAAATCAACCCTCAGATTTGACAGATGCTCTCCAAAATTGTTATAGAATCCTTACCTGATGTTAAATAAGAGTCAAAATAGAGTCTCACGGTTCACCTTATGAAACAATGGCGTACTGCTGAGGGCATGGAAAAACTAATAACACAGAAATCTTTACTCCCACAGTAGTTGTCCATTACAGAACTCCCCACACCTTCCTCTGAAATATTTTTAGAGCAAGTGACTGCAGAGTCTGAATGTAAGACTGTGTCAACTACCAGTATTATCTTCCTGTATTCACAAACTTCATGTTGTAGTATGACATTGGTAATTTCAGATATTAATAGTTTCCATGATTTTCCCATATTTCAGGAAATGTCGCATACGTTCTTGCACTTACTCGAGTTTGAAACCTATTTACCTGTACTATACTGGATTATTTATTTATTTATTTATTTATTTAATGCTACTGTGCTTTTTCTTTGGTATCTTTAAGCCTACTCAAAATTCCTTTTCTAAGAACACTCTCTAACATGTTCTTCACCTCAGGCTGTACAGAATTAATAAAGATATTAAGGCTTTTTATAACATTTTATCCTATTGACATTGCTGTACAAATGGAGATTTATGTGGATGATGGCATACTTCTTCTATGTATGTTGTTGGCAATACTCAGTAGCATGATTTTTCAATCCTAGTCCAATCAGTTTGAGACGGTCCTTGGACTGGAGTAGCTTTCAACGAGGCCTCTCCATAAAATATCTTTTACTGTCTGTCTGCACAGTTCCTGTCACCATAACATGTTAATCCTAAGTGATATAGAAGGGTTTTACTTTCAAATAAACATGTCCATATATTTTAGCTTTTCTTCATTTTGTAAAAAAATTAATGCAGCAGAATGACCCATATAAGTCTTAATAAATCAACTTTATGTAAGTGTGTCTGCATGTGTATATGTGTATGTATGAATGTGTTTATGTTTGTTAAAGGACAATGCTTAAAGCTCACCACAGATGATATAACAATTAATTCAATAACATTCTATTTCACCTTCTTTTTAATTTTATCTTCAAATGCCCATTTTTGCATTCCCAGTTGCATGTCTGTTTATTGTATTGTTTTTTACAGCTGTGCATTTACCTGTACCACAGTAAGATGTGGTAAGGTACAGTAAGCATTTACCTGTACCAAGCCTATGCTTTGACTCACAGTTACAAGTTAAAATATGAACCCGTAGTACCAGAAGTACACTCTAATCAACAGCTACAGATGAAAAAAAAAACATATGTTTTCAAAGCAGATTTGAAATTGGAAAATCAGTAAAACAATGAAAGACACTGTATAAAAAAGTGTCTTCTTGTAGGAAAGGTAAATCCCCTACTTCATTCCTGTTAACTCTTTACTATGTCCCTACATTATCTACTAGCCATTCCCCAGGACTTATCTGTTTCTTTTAAGGAAGGTGCACTTTATGTGTCTTGAATCAATGATTGATGTCTTTATTCCATTTTAAGTTTGAAAAAATCTGAAATTAAAAATAGTTATGTATCTATAAACTGAAATACTAGCAATAAAAACCATCTTGGATCTACTACCTGGAATCTACAGGCATGCAAGCGTCTTTTAGAAAATACTGAATGCATCTATGTATCTTAATTCTTTAGTGGGGGCTGGGGAGGAAGTCTCCTGGAACATGGTAAAATCTGCATTTCTAGGTTATGCCCATCAGTGATAGAACCAAAGGTTCCTGCTAAGTGGCATGCTGACTTTTTTTTTTTTTCTGTGCAAATTCAGTTTTAAGTTACTGTGTCTCTTGTAGTGAGTGATGCTAGAACTGTAATATTACAGTTATTTGGCTAAACTGATTGTTAGAATAAAAAGGCCTGGTTTTTATTTTTGGGAGGATTTCTCTCTTGTTGTCAGGAAATTCCTTCCACTAATAGAATTTTTGTAAAGATTAATTCTTTACCTTAGGAGGGGTTAAAGAACATTCCTGGGATTTAAATAACATTATTTAAGTTCCCTGCTCCAAGGTTTCATGCAAGGTCTCGGGACTTAGCTTGAACTTTCAGAGATATTTGGTTGCCTCGCTTCTGTGGTTGTGAGGTTGTATTTTCCTATTTTATGGAGTGCTGTAGAGAGACAACTATACTAAATATTACTAGGTTTCCTTTACAAAATTTTCTAATATAGTAACAGACCCCTAAAATACATGTGATGTTTCATGCAAAGGATGTTAGTTACAAAGTGGAAGTCTGAATATTAAGTTTGAATAAAAGGAGTGTAACATCCCCAAACCATGAAATCATGAAAGAGGAAAATTTGAGAGCACCAGGGCAGAGAGTACCTTGTTTCATTTGTCCTCAGAGATAGAAGGAACTGCAATGACTGGCCAGCTCATTTTCATATAGACAGTCCATCAAGCTGGAAATTCCTGAGAATTTAGGAGTCGGTGCTATTCACCCTGACTCCCAGTGAGAACAACAGGAATAAATTTAGCAATTTTTCCAATATTTCTAGAGAATTCTCTTATAGTGGAAAGATATATTTTGCCTGCTTTATTTCTGATGCATACAGCAAAGGGGTCAGTGGGAGAACATTATTAAGTGTTATGTGCTGCAGAATAGAACAGAGATGTGGAATTATGGAGGAAAGTGAAGGCAGTGGTTGGTTTTGTCAAAGTGGTGGAAAAAAATGAAAGAAATCTGTTTGAAGCTATGTGGTGTGAATAAGGGGAACGGGAGACTAATGATACGTGAGAGGAGTAGGGAGAGAATGATAGAAGATGATAGCAGCATAGTCATCAGCTGGGATTTTATTCTGAAATTTATGATATTCTTTGCCTGATTTAAAGAAACCATGGTAATTTCTGATTTTTTCCCTCTAATCTTCAATTAGATAATGTTTGTATTTATCCAAATGGTTGTCATCACCCATGACAATCATAGTACTAAAAGCAGCAGAATCTTTCTATGAGAAGTCTGCAGTGTCCACTTACTTTTTACAAGTGAAAGTGAGGCTGTCCAGATACTAATCTCATATCCCTTTTAATGGAGTAGAAGCAAATCTGTCCTAATGGATGACATAATTCCTTTGCCATTTTGTCAGCTACGCAAAGAATAGAAATATATGGAGATGTCAAGAACTACATGACAGATAGCAGGCTGAGTATCATGGTAAGAAAAAGACAGAAACTCTCTGAAGCTTGCAGGCAGTATTAGAAAGCATGAGGTCTACGGTAGTAGGCCAAGACTGATGGGAGGAAAGTGCCTCTCAGAGATGTATGTAATACACATTTATATCTAAGTAGTATATCTAGCAAAGGAAATATCTGGAAATTACTTAAGAAACCACAGCAGAAAGAGAGACTTTAGAAAAACATGGAAAGAAGGAAAGAAATATGGGAATAGGAATAGGAGGTAAACGAGGGAGATGGATGGGAAGGCTGCCTTCCCTATCCAAGCACAAAAGGATATACAGCAGCACAGAATAATGTATCTCTTATAATAATAATAATAATAATAATAATAAAGCATGGGCATCTCAAAACTGCAAACAGGGAGTTCTGAGCCATTTTTGGGTTGTTTTGTTTTAACATAAAATACTAAATTTTTAACATGAAGTGTTTACATAAAAATTGTAAGGCTGGTAGCTTTCTTCAAGCAATTAATAGAAAGAAAAAAAAAGAAAAAGATAACACTAGCACTGTCTTTGCAGTTGGATCTCATTCTCCTACTATAAATTAAGAACAAGAGAAACCTGACCTAGTCCTTTGGTCACAGAATATGCTTTGGTGACACTAGTAATAGAAGTGGTAGGTCAGGGCACAGCCCTGTAATTTTCTCAGTTTATAAATTAGCTGCAGTGGGAAACTGGTGCAGCTCATAAAAGCTTCATATAACATGTTATTAAAGGTGTGGAACTTGTCACCTGGATGATAACAAGTCTCATGGATTCAGCAAGCAGTGGAAGGAAAATCTATCCAAGTGGTCAGAGACAAACATGTTGCTTCTAGCTTATAAAGTACTTATTCCACAGTTGGAAGTAGGAGGATTATTTAGAGAAACATGTTCATATGCTGTTCCTGTCTTCAAAGTCCTGTTTTCTTTTCCAAGGATCCATTACCGGCTACTATTAGGAATGGGATACTGTGACAGATAGGTTTATTCTTATGTTACTCAGAAAATATTTTTACTTTCTTCTTCCAGATAGAAACTGAAAATAACTTATTTTAAATCAAAATAAATAAATTATATTCATAGCCCTTTATTATTATTTTTTATATTTAATAATCTGTGCTACAGTCAAGATGTTCCTGCCTTAGAAACTGATCTCTAATAAGGATAATACTTTTGAGATTTTATAGGAAAAAGTAACTACATTACTTAAAGATTTAAAGACTTTATGAATGGAAATGCATTTTCTGAAACAACTAAAGAGAAAATTTACACTACAGATGTAACAAACAGTTATAAGGTACCAGTAAATAAAATTATATGCTCTCTGCTGCTTATGTGTTGATAGATCAGATTGTCTGTAAATTACTTTGTGAAAGAATGGATCAGTAACATTTTTTTACAAAAATGGTGTTCCTAACAGTCTCTTTGATAGCTATTATGCAATAAAGGGATGCTATTTTTATACGAGTATATGAACATAAGCTTGCAAGCAGCTTTAATGACAGCTGACTGCATATCTATGATCTTGTGATGCCCTCATGCTGTCATTGCTGTCATTGCTGGCACTGCTTCTTTACAATTCACTGGAATTACTATAGTAATCATTCATGCTTAGTATTCTTAGAGATATTTGTTCAGTGTGCAACTTAAATTACTTTATATCCAGGCTTTTTATATCTATGGTGTTTTGAAAGGGCTTAGAGAGTCTCTTAATGGACTTCATGATCATGTCATACTGGGCAAATCCTAGACAAATATTATTTTGGATGTATCTTTTATATTTATTAAGAGGAGATTACATTCCATATAAATGTTGATGCTTATCTCAGTCTGACAGATTTATTTGTTTCAGAGTTCTCTGGAGAGAAGAAGGTGGTACTAGTAATGTCTGAATAAATTTACAAAAAATGTAATTTTTTTTTTAGATTGTTTTTCAGGGAGGAATTTTTCTGAGCTGAATGCAATGCATTGCAAACCACTTTACCACAAGTATAATAACATGAACACTCTCTTCTCAGCTGCCTGTTGAGAACAGAGAGGTTTAAATGTTGGACCATGAAATTATTCTTTTAACATTAATCATTACTTTTTATTTCTGCTGTACTTCTTTGCTACAGTAAGAGGTAATATCCTCAGAAGAGGATATTGCATAAAGAAATAACTAGCTGACATACAAGGAAAATATTTTTTTGTCCCATCTGGCA
This sequence comes from Pygoscelis adeliae, assembly GCF_000699105.1. Classification (NCBI taxonomy): domain Eukaryota; kingdom Metazoa; phylum Chordata; class Aves; order Sphenisciformes; family Spheniscidae; genus Pygoscelis; species Pygoscelis adeliae. The sequence continues at coordinate 2,784,121 of NW_008825308.1, read as the reverse complement.
TAGTCAGAAGAACCCAGTGACTTTTAGGTAGCAGAGGTTCTCATAATACTATCCTGCTATAGTTATTTCATTTTGGTATTGTATAATTAATCTATCATGGACTATACGATTCTATGAGGTGTAAAAAAAATCCCAAACATATTTTTATTGCTTAGTTAGAGTTCATTCTGCAATTCTCATTTCTGTCATGGATAGTCATTCCTTATTAGATTAAGTACACTGATTTCAGCAGAATTACCTGCATAAGGAGGGCTGATGGACAACAGTTTAAATAATGCATGCTGGATTTTAAGTGGTGATGTAGGGGAATCAGATCTTCCTCTCTCACTGACTTTCAGACAAATGTTTATGTTCCTTTTCCCATTAGGAGCATTCCACTTGAACCTAGAAGCTTTCAGTTACACAGGGAAGCCTATCATATTTCAAGGGGATATACAGTATGAATATATCTATGCAGATGTATTCATGTATGTATGTATGTAAGTCTGTTATTTAGCTGGCAAAGAAGTCAAGTATTAAAAATCAAGAAATATGTTTATAGTTTACCTTGTAACCAGGGTCATTCTAATACAAAGTCAGACTGGGCTTATCTTTGGGTATTTGCAACTGTGACCAAAACCACCTTTAAGTAACAAACACAAATGAAATTAAAAAATAAATAAAGATGTTTGCGTCTCAGCAAATCTGAACATATACAATTTCTTAATGCAAGTGTTTCTCAGTTTAACCTTTCAATTTAAATAACCATTAGACCCTGCTCCTCTAGTGCTAAAATGTTGGTAAGCTTAGTGGAAATGAATAAAATTAGTACACTATGTTAAACTGTTTTGTTTTGTTTTAAACTGTAACTGTTCACTATAGATAGGTTTTATTTATTTAAATATTTGAGTTAAAATAGAACAGAAGTAAAATTGAAATACAATTAAATCTGAATAAAATCATTTTGAGACTACATTAAAAAAAAAAATCCTGAAGCAAAAAAGAAATACCAATGGTATTGTAAGAGTGTGTAAAAGAAAAAGTATATGTAGTAGTTCCTATAAATTTTTCCCTTAATGCAGTGTCACATACATAATGCACATCAGCAAGGTGGGGTTGACAGGACAGGGTAAAAAAGAATTAGCTTCCTTCCACCAACCTGTGGTTTCCTCCTGTGAGGATGGTAACACAGGATTGTGCTTTGCCTGTTCTATGTCTGTTGGGAGCTCTTTTATCTAAGAAGATATTTGCAGCTTTTCTTTATTCAGTTTGTATTTGCTGACTAGCGCAAAGGATCTGAATAGGGCAGTCTCCAGTACAGTTTGCAGCCAATGGCTTTGGAATAAGATGATCTTACCTCAGCTGTGCAGGTCAAAAGGAGCTCAGGCAACTGAGGAGTCACATTTGCTGAACTTGTAAAACTCTAAAGACAAACCATCTCCAGTATTTAATACCAAAAACATATATCCATGTTATATTTTAAGAAGGGGCTCAGGAACATCTTTAAGCTCAGGTAGCATCCAAACTATCTTGACAAAACCCCTGTCTCAGGCATATGTGTTAGTTGAGTTTTGGGGTAAGACATCAGAAAAATTTGGGCCCATTTTACTTCTCACGATGATTTTAATAGTTAGGTATAGTTACAGTGTGAATGAGCCTAACTAGCATCATCTACCCCTTCTCATGTGGTGATATCACATGATAAATGTCAGTTATAGAGACTTTCTTAAAAGCTTCTGCCTAATTTATGGGCATTATCTACAAAGCCTGATGTAGTCAGCCTGAACTCCCTCATGAGTTCAACAGTGCAGTCATGTTGTACTTAGATTTTTAAGGCAGCATTATAGATACATGGACTTAGATCAGAGATTTCACAATTATTTAGTCTACTCCCTGGTGCGTAAATCAAGGGATACAGTGGACTTTGCCTATTGATCTCAACCCATACAAATCTGACTGGATATTTAACAGACTTGATCAATCTCTGTGTCCTCCAATATGAGTTTGACTATATCATAGTAATGTAATTTCATATCATGATAGATAAGATTAGCTCTAGATTTGATGGAAGATATGGCCTTTTGGGTAAATTAGAATTATAAAGTCTATTACCCAAATTGTGCCAGTTATAGCAGAGATACATATAGACATATATGATCTTCATAATTTTCAGTTTAATTCACTAAATATTCCCTACA
>NW_008825308.1:2776209-2781933 GCF_000699105.1 Pygoscelis adeliae | reverse complement strand
TTCCATCAATTATTTTTATCTGATTTAATCTTCTACAAGTTTGTTCACTTGTAATTCCTCTGAAAATCCAAGGTGGAAAACTACATCCAAAATTACAAAGATGCCCATGCAGAATAACTCACCTTCTTGATTTTCTCCACTCACTGTTGCTAATAAGTGTCTTCATCTGAGCTAGTCATTTTAGTCCTTCATTGTAGTCAGTGGAGGAAACAAGTACTTTCAGAGCAGACTTGTTCAAACCAAAAGCCTACCAAAGGAGATTAAGAGCTCCATTCAATTGTCCGTGTATGTGTATCCACTGTTTATTGAAACATCCTAGAATATCCTTACAGGTTGAGAGATATTACATGGAGTGTTTGAGACAAAATCAGGAGTGCTGTGTCCAGGTCTGCACTCTCGAGTACAAGAAAGACTTAATAATATCTGTTAATTGTTAATACATAGCAAGTAAACAACAATTAAAAAAAAATCAAAAAAGAACGGCAACTTCTTGTCTTGTCCCTTTCCCATAAAGTACTTGTTACAGCTTTCACAGTGCAAATTACCACTTGAAATCAGGAAGAAAATTAGCATATTCAGAAAGAACGAGACCATTCAATTTACTCTGTGTTTTATGTTGTAGTAGTCTCTAGACACGTCTATCAGATAAAGCTCCAAATGTAAATGAGAAATTTCCTTGTTTATGAATGCATGAGGGATTTAAGCATCAAGCATTAGTTCTGTAGTTTTGACGGGCTTCAGTAGTTTTGTGGATAAATTTAGACAACTCTATCACTTCATCTGTAGAAACACAGGTGAACAGTTTGCCACCAAACTGGAGTCCAGCTTTTAGAACTTAGTGGTACCTGAATGTTGAAATCAGATGCTTATTTGGTGTGTAGTTTTCTGCGTTCTTTTTCTGATTCTGTTACAGGATTTACAAATTTGTCCTGGACTATAGGCACACAAGTTTTGTTTGCAACACTGTCCTTTTGTTGTTGGTCTTGGTTTTTTTTTTTTTTTAACAAATACATTTTAGGATCTTCCTGTTAAGATGTCAGCAAAACAGTACTCCATCTTCATAGTATTGTCTTTCAGAGTTGGACATTATCTCTGGTTTACATTTACATCTGAGAGTTTTCTCAATGGTACTGAATGGAAAGAAGCTTCAAAGAATTTCATTTTCACTCCAAAATTAGGGTATCTGATTACATAAGTCTTATTTTTATTGTAAAATGTTAACGGGGTAACAGTCAGCTTACAATTTATCCTGATACACACAAAAAAGCCTGAACTACATCTTCTTGAATGCATCTGATATTTGTTTTATAATTAAACTTGTCCAGTGTTGGAATTAGAAGGAAAATCTCAGAAGAGAGGTAGCCAGAAGATACGTTTAAGATCATTTGTGGATCTTAAGAATCTCTGAGCAAATGTATTTGGTTTACGTGGCAAGGTTTTGGTAGTGAGGGGGCTAGAGGGGTGGCTTCTGTGAGGAGATGCCAGAAGCTTCTCCTATGTCCAATAAGGGCATCGCCAGCCGGCTCCAAGATGGACCTGCCGGGGAACCCGCGCAACAGCAACTGCAGCCAGAGAGAGGAGTGAGAATATTTGGGGGAAACAACTCTGCAGCCACCAAGGTCGTTGAAGAATGAGGGGAGGAGGTCCTCCAGGTGCCAGAGCAGAGATTCCCCTGCAGCCTGTGGTGAAGACCATGGTGAAGCAGGTTGTCCCCCTGAAGCCCATGGAGGTCCATGGTGGAGCAGATATCCACCTTGCAGCCTGTGGAGGACCCCATGCCAGAGCAAGTGGATATGCCCTGAAGAAAGCTGTGACCCCATGCAGAACCCGTTCTGGAGCAGGCTCCTGGCAGGAACTGTGGTCCCATGGAGAGGAGCCCACACAGGAGCAGGTCTTCTGGCAGGATCTGTGGCCCTGCAGGGGACCCATGCTGGAGAAGTTCATGAAGAACTGCAGCCCATGAAAAGGACCCACATTGGAGAAGTTCGTGGAGGACTGTCTCCTGTGGGAGGGACCCCACATTGGAGCATGGGAGGAGCGTGAGGAGGGAGGAGCAGCAGAAACGATGTTTGATGAACTGACCATAACCCCCAGCCCCCTTACCCCTGCACCGCTCAGGGGGAGGAAATCGAGAAATTGGGAGTGAAGTTGAGCCCAGGAAAAAGGGAGGGGTGGGAGGAAAGGTGTTTTAAGATTTGGTTTTATTTCTCATTACCCTACTCTGATTTGATTGGAAATAAATTAAAATTCCCCAAGCCTAATCTGTTTTGCCCATGACAGCAATTTCTTTACTGAAAGAGTGGTTAAACATTGGAACAGGCTGTCCAGGGAAGTGGTTGGGTCACCATCCCTGGAAGTATTTACAAGACGTGTAGATGAGGCGCTTAGGGACATGGTTTAGTGGGCATGGTGGTGTTGGGTTGATGGTTGGACTCAATGATCTTAGAGGTCTTTTCCAACCTTAATGATTCTATGATTCTCATCACTCACAGGCATGAGTGATGTCTCCCTGTCCTTATCTTGACCCACAAGGCTTTCATCATATTTTCTCTCCCCCTATCCAGTTGAGGATAGGGAGTGACAGAGCGGCTTGGTGGAAACCTGTCAGCCAGCCAAAGTTAACGCACCACAGTAAACCAGGACATGTTTAGGCAACATGTTGAGTGTATCCTGTCTTACTGCAGAAAGTACTGTTGCATTGAAAATATTTTATCCTGTATAGAAATTATCTCCAGAAAGCCCAAAGAACATTGCTCTTTCAAAAATTCAGAGCAGTCCAATTCTCTGGACAAATGTTGAAATGTTATAGCAGATTGATTAGACATTTTTAATACTTTTGATGAAATAGTCTCAGTATATAAAAAGAACACGGGATTTTTCAGCAGACATGAATCTATTTTGTCTATGCTTCAAGCAGATAAAGTTTAATCTGCTCGCACTTCCAGTAGACTAGGAGCTGCTGAGTGAACATGGCAACCACAGCCTTGAGCATGAGCTGGTGGCATTGAAGGTGAGCCAATTCATGCTGCAAGTGAAGATTATGAAGTGAGATTTGGATAGCTACATTAACATGGGTTCTGGTTGGTTTAAACCATAAACAGCTCTACTAAGGAAACATATCTTAAAATTTTAGAGGATTAACCTCTTTCATCAGTTTTTCTGCTACAGACAAAGAAGTCTTCTGTACCAGGCCTGTTGTTAAATCAATTCACCATTTTTTTGTTTTTCCAGAAAGGGATAAAATGAGAACTTGGAGCTAATAAAATGTAATGAAAACTGTAAGCATGTGTTTATAGTGCAAATAACATTCTTCAGATCCTACAGATTGTAATATTGTGCACAGCTTTCCATGAACAAAGGGAGAATTGAATGAGACATACTGTTAAGATTTTAAGGTCAAGTTCTAGGCTAATTATTAACAAGACATTAAAAGCTTAACTTCAGTTCTGTTCATTGCACCTGTTTGTTAAATTTTGTTCCAATTTTTAAGATCCTGAAAATTTTCATTGTAATACTTTTCCTGGAGAAGTATGCTCACTGTATGTTACCACGCATACTTTGTATGCTGTCTTCAGGAAGCATACAGTAAGTTACAATCCCTTCTTTGCACACTGTTTTCAGAACCACATTATTTTTTCTTTTTCCACAAGACCTTCAAAAGCAATCCATTCTTAAGAAAACTGGTTGAATAGTTCTGATGTTCTGAATAGTTAAAGGCCCTGTGAATGGAATCCCGTGGGATAAAAGATAGTATAGAAATTCAGGATATATTAGTTGTTCTGTAATTCACATAATTAAAAATGTATTTATCTGTGCATCCCATTGCCATTCAAATGTCAAAAAGGTTTTTTGTTTTTTTTTTTGCAGATAGCATTACCATTTTTTAAATTTAATTTTATTATGGAAACCCATAAAAATATTATTCATAGACAGACAGATTTGGATCATCTTTTTGATTTTAAAATTATAGTCAGCCATGCCATCAACAGATAAAAGGCTTCTAGATATCTCTTGGAAGTTCTGTGTAACTGTAATCCTAGCTGACATTTGACAGATTCTCTGTCAGATTTCAATGTTTTATCTTTTCCCTCTGAGGTTATTTTAAAAGTGTGGCTATGAAAACTCTGCACTGTATAGAAAGCTTATTTGTAACTGGCATGATACCACAACAACATACGGAGGTGCGGAATGTATTGCAATATTCCACAAATGTGAAGCACTTAATAGAAGAAATCTTATTACACATATGATTTAGCAATGCTCTGCTTTTCACAATGTAACTGTCCATTTTAGGTCTATATAAAAAAGTATAAACTATTAATTATCTAAACTAATTACTGCATGAATATTGAATTTTGTTACAAGTTTGAATATGATCTCTATTGAGATTTCTGTGAATATAGTATGCATATATAGATAAATTTACCTAAATCCCATCTATCCATTTATGTACCAGATAGAAATTGTGTGTCTGCCTCCCTAGACTGTGTTACCTTGAAGACATTAAAATTAATTAGATAATTTTCTGTTTAGTTTGAAAGTTTCCCAGGCATGTTTAGAAATTCTTATTTTAAGGCAATAGATATCTTTCCTCTATTTGGAAGTCCATTGTATTAAAGATTTTGGTGGATAAGCCTAGCTAATTTGTCAGATTTATAATCATAATACTCATTGAACTTTGAGAGAGAAGCTGTTAAACTCTATGTAAAGATCTGCCATATAGAGGTTCCCAAACTATCATGCATCACAGCATTCTCCACCTTGCTGTTCTTGTAGAAGCCAAGCCATTGCACAGACTGATATGCTGGGGAGCTGTGAGAGACTGAAAGAGCTGATGGATGTCAATGTCTCAAACATCGTGACAAAACAGGTTGTGGTCTGTATGGCAATGGTGGACCGCAGGGGAGAGGCACAGGATGCAGAGGGCGTGCCAGAGGGTGCGCCGTTCCAGGATCTGATAGGCCCGGGACGACAACGCACCACATATGGCCCGAGGTCATACAGAGTTCATTTGAGGAAGGGGCTCACGGCCACCCAAAAGACCCTCTGGTGACGACCCTCATGGTAGTGCCTGCAGGAGATCAGGAGTTACATAACTCCCTGAGGGGCGTGTCTGGCATGGTCGAGAGGCAGAGACTAGACTATAAAAGGCACCACTCCAGGGAGCCATGTGCGCACCCAATGCCAGAGGATCGACACGTCTGTAATCGTCATTATGGGATCCAAGGGTGGTAAAATATCTATCTCTCTCTTTCTTTCTTTTCTTCTCCTTCCTTTTCTTCTCATAAGTGCCTCAGTAGAACCCATGCCATCTATTATTATGCTTTCCAAGTTTAAGTTGCTTGTGCCATAAATAAAGAATTTAATTGATTGCCTGGTGTCATTTCACCTTAATTTAGCCCAAGGGATTCACAAAACCGCTACGATCTGTGGAAGGGTGGTTAATACAGCAGGGGCACGATCTAGTGCCTCTGAGCAACCCATGTTTTTGAGCAGTAAAGGTATGCGCTAATAAAGACGCTGAGCAACCTATGTTTTTGAGCAGCAAAGGAATGCGCTGATAAAGACTGTTGACGACCTTGACTGCCTCTCACTGAAGGAACATCGCCAGCGGATAAACAACAGATGCGGAACAACAACCGGGATGGGGAGGAGGCGGGGGTCGGCGTGGCCGTCAGCCTCCAATGAGGAAGGAGTTGGGGGCGCGTGAACAGTTGTTATGAA
>NW_008825308.1:2767628-2773044 GCF_000699105.1 Pygoscelis adeliae | reverse complement strand
CCTCTTCATCCTGGTTGGGTGGTCTGTAACAGACTCCCAGCAGGATATCTGCCTCATTGGCCTTCCCCCTCATCCTTACCCATAAACACTCAACCGTATCATCATCACAATCGTTGAGCTCTAGACAATCGAAACACTCCCTAACATACAGATGTGGCACCTCGGGGAAAATGTATTTAAGAAAGGGCAAACAATGCAGGGCAGTGAGGATTGCACTGCTGGGGATGTGGGCAGCTAAAAAGAATTGGGAATGAAGGAGTGAAGTTGAGCCTGGGAAAAGGTCGGGCTAAGGTGTTGTTTTATTCTTTTGTCTTTGTTTCTCACTACCCAAATATACTTTAATTTGCAATAAATTAATTTTCCTCCAGTCAAGTTTGTTTTGCCCATGACGGCAACTGGTAAGTGATCTCCCTGTTTTTATCTCAACCCACAAGCTTTTTCATCTTATTTTCTTCCCCTGCCCTGTTGACAAGTGAGAGAGTGGGTGGGTAGGCATCTGGCCATTAGCCAGGGTTAACCCTCCACAATCAGTGGAACAGATGTCTACACTTAAACCAATGATTTCAGTCTCCCTTCATTCTGATGGGAGACAATGAGGCACTTACAAGGCATTGAGATGTGTTTCACCTTATTTTAACATTGGTTAGATAGACTGCTTCCTAAGAGTGCCTTTTTTGTATTTGTTGACTGTAAAAGAAAGCTGAGGATGAATAGCTCTGATTTTAGTTGCAGACTCTTCTATGAATAACGTGGAGCCTTGTTGACCCATGAAGTATGGATTCATGAATAGTTCCCATATTTTACTTCCGTATCAAAGCCACATTACATTATTTGCAACAAGGCCATGTGGCCACAAGTGCTGTTGGGCAAATAAGTAAGCAAAAGTAGCCAAAGCTGAGAACTCTAGGCTATCATCGGTTTCAGCTGAATATCTAGTCCTGGGCTTCAGTACCTTATGTCAGAGCCCTGGAGCCTATGCTGGGGGCTCAGCTGCTTGTGCTCAAGCCTGCTCTGATCCGATGCTGCTGTGTGGCCTTGGATCAAACTGCGGTGCAGAAAGCTTTGTGGGAAAAAGTTCTGAGAAGTAAGGATCTTACTGCTCTTAGCTGCATTCAAGTTCAGGCACTATCTTCCACTTTGCTATGTAGCAGATATGCCTGTGCCTGTCTATGTATTGTGTTGGTCCTGGTCCTGCTCTTGACCAACTGACCTGAATTCCTGGCTTGAATCTCAGACCTGCCTCATTGCTATGGACTTTTCTGGCCCTCTGGCCCTCTGACCTTTTGGCTGATCGAGGTTACTGCCACCAGACTTGCTCGGCGACTCTTGCTCAGGGTCTATGGGACTCCACTGCTTGGTGAGGGCACTGTCCTTCCTACCTTGGGGTGCCCTCAGCTCATCTACCCTTACAGAGCAGCTCACACTTGTTGCTCCCTGACTGTGAGATGGGGATATTCAGAAACTGCTCTTACTCTCTTACAAAGTGTTTTGATGTATATGCTGTGGCCTGTGTGGGTGTTTTGGAATGCACTTTATATAGAAAGTCACAATGTCTATACTTATAAATAAACAGCAGTTAGAGACAAATCCCCAGCTCAGAGGTCTGATGGCACATCAGGCTGGAGTCTGTACTGCTTATGGCAGCTCCCTCTATAGCAGATTTTTTTTGGACAAAGCTAGTTAAAATAGAGTCAGGGAATAAACTAGCAGTTAAGTGATGGAAATAATCAAGAATACAAAGATTGCTCTCCCTAGTCCTTTTATATTTAGCAGCAGAGGCATACATTTCCCCAAGACAAGGCAGACTGAACCCCAAACGCATGGAGGTTCCTAACACTTCCTACCCGTTTTCAAAACCCTTCGGGGAGGAGATCTATGCTTAATTACAACTGTCTGGATTACGCTCTGGAGGCACAGAAATAGTAAGATCCTCTTATATCTATTATTATTTGTCATTGCCGGGGTATTGATTGCATAGGGAATAATAATTATTATGAGAGCCCCACTGTTTTGACTTTCTCTGAGCCAAATTAATTTCCTCTTTTCTAGTGCCATGCATGTAAATGAAATATCCTGCTTTGGCAGACTTTTGGTTTAGAAGCTAAAGCTTCACTGCCTTTAAGTCAGTGTTATATTAGCAGCAATTCTGACAGAAACAGAAATAGATCCCAGTGCGATACCAAAGTTGTTTCATATTTCAAATTATGTAAATGGTTAGACTCTGGTAAATAGTAAACAACTCTTGTATTACAATATATTTCATTACAATAAGCTCAACATTATAGAATGCTATTAATATCAAATAAGTAGACTTGAATTTGGAAATAACAGTAAATAACTAATCAATAGTAAAATGTTATTAGAGTCTTGATGGAAGAAGAGAATTAAATAATCATTCAGGCTTATGTTTTTGAGACTAGAAATATATTTCTTGAGCTGTTTTTTTTCCAAACCAGAAGCACTGGAACTTAGTGCAATTTCAAGCAACCTTGAAAAAATACAATCTGAAATAGGTGGTTATCACTTTTATGACTTTGTTTTCATTTCATAATTGTATATCTAAGAAGTTCCCTCTGTCACATAAATTTCTTTAAGAAAATATTCTTTCTAGATGAATTAGGATACTTTTATTCCATAAACATAAAGGTGTATAAGAATTCCAGTGACCATGGCCAATTTATTGGAGATATAACAAGTATCTTACTCATTTATTATATTAAAACCTAAGAGAATCCTGCATCAACCTTTAAAAAATAAATTAGTTACAAAATAAGTTAATTACAAAATTATAGGTTACAATCTCCTCTTACTGGGTCTTCTTTTTTCCAGGCATCTTTAGAATAAGCACAGGTATTTGTCAAAGCATATATACACAGCATACATACATAGCATAGAGCATGCACACCAATTACTTATTGACTAATACACACTGCAGATAGGTAGGACTAATATTATATTAGGATAAGTCTGAATACTTTTACAACTACCAGTAAGGCAACGCACAGGTCTTTGTTGATTGGGCAGTTTTCACTAAGTTTGGGATGCATTGGTTGAATTGCTGACTTTTCACCCTCTACTTCTTTTCTTTTTTTTTTTTAATTAAGGTTTTATACTTTTTGCATCAGTATTTTTCTCCTGAGTATGTAAGCTGCTACATGGTATTGTCTCAACAATTCTATTTTCTTATTTTACACGGCCTTATGTATTTGCTCAGTGCTCAAGGTTTTTTTGTTTGGGGTTTTGTTGTTTTTTTTTTCCCAGTAAGGCTGAGCTGAGTTTGCACTGCACACAATTGGACTTTCGGTCACAAGCAGTGGAATTTCTGGGCTCTTCATTATAATATAGTCAAGAAATTTCTGACAATACCATTGTTTGACTGAAAATGTCAATTTCTCAAAGTTGTAACTTTTTATAACAGTGTGTCAGCTTCAACAAAACTTTTAACAATTCTTGAGGTGGGAACTCTGTCCAAAATCAGAGAAAAAGAAATTATTCCTGTAGCAAATACCATATTGGCATAGGAACCACATCTTGAAAATTACAGAAAGATTAAAATTGTATCTTTTCTAATTCAAAACCAGGACACGTCCTTAGGTTCTCCATATCACATTCAAGCAACACAGTCACAACATTTCCAGTTACTTTTTGATAATTCTACATCTCCCTGACATTTTTATTTTCTTTCTGCCTCCAAAAATGAAAGAAAATAGGACAGAGAGAGTAAAAGTCCTGAGGTTTTCTCTGTAATTAGCAAAGGATGAGAAGCTATCCTATATACAGAGCATTTAAATTAAATGCCTGCTCTGAGTAGCTCTTTAGAGGAATCTAACTTTCTGCATTGCCTATATGAGAATCAATGCAGACTAGCCTTCTAATTTAGGTACATATATTTGGGATTCATCTGCCCTACTTTAGGTATCTAAACGGCATACAAGTCTTAATTAGTCACTCTGGTCTTACTTTGTAATAACCTCCAAGGACAATTCGCTGCATAGGAAAGGGCAAATGTGTTGGTCTCTAGAGATGCCAATATCTTTTTGCAACCTACAGAAGGAGCTTTGGGTTATCAAACTATTACAACATTAATTCTGTTGTTCATGTAAAGGCATCTATCCCACTGAGGAGCTCTAGGGCATCTGGGACATCTATGTAGAAATAATAAAGATCATATAGGAAACGCATTCTCTTCCAGACCACCAAACAGAATAATAACCAGCTAAATAATAATAGCCAGGCAGAATAATAACCAGCTAAACCTAAAATGGCACTAAGAATGTGTCTCATGTCCAGAATCTTGCTACTACAATTGAATGCTATTCCAGATTAAGACAATTTAATTTAGCTTTTCATGTATGTCTGTTTTTCACTGAGGAAGTGCTGGTTCTTTTGGAATCTCAGTAAGAAAGGCACCGGCGTTCAAGGCTGATTATAGGATTTATTGCATAAAGGAATGAAATTATAGAAAAGTTGATAGCAATCTTCTGTCCCTCCTGATGTGAGGAACCCCAGCTGTTGCAGCACCGGATGAGCCCATCTTCATTGATCATGGCATGCTGCACAGTTCCTGTCTGAGAGAGGTTCACCAGCACAAAGTTCTTGCTCACAATATAGATTCATCAATTACTAATAGCATTATGTCTGCAATGTGGACTTAGGTCTGAAGACTCTCTTGGACAACACACTCTAATATCCTAATCTCATTAATAAAATTACAGTTCCTGAAGAGGTACATATAATGTTTCCAGTGGACAAGACAATGCAATATACATACAGTTATGGTTAAATGCACATTGAATACATGTATATTAACAACATACTGATTACATGTACTTTGATTAATTATACTATTATTTAGATGGCCTTGATTAAACAGCAGTCAGATTGTACCAGTGATACATTGTCATACTCCTGAATGGTCATGGGTAGTGTCTACACTTGAATTATGTGTACAAATATCCATTACATGCACTAGACTTCTGGGACTTGATTCACTTGCCTAATGAGATGGCAAGTGCCATTTGAGTCCTAAATTATCTTTCCTAGCCTCCAGCTCCTTCTTTATGGAGACATGGATCTTCCATCTGTTTTCTCAGATAATCTAAACAACTTCAAATAGCACTAGAGGCAATTTCCAGGCAGCAGATCACACTCACAGTCTGTGCAGCCTAGAAAGCAATTCATCACACCAACCATTACGGGTTAGGTTCAGTTGTCTAATTATAGAATCATAGAATCATTAAAGTTGGAAGAGACCTCTAAGATCATCGAGTCCAACTGTCAACCCAACACCACTATGCCCACTAAACCATGTCCCTAAGCGCCTCATCTACACATCCTTTAAATACCTCCAGGGATGGTGACTCAACCACTTCCCTGGGCAGCCTCTTCCAATGTTTCACCACTCTTTCAGTAAAGA
>NW_008825308.1:2754650-2762858 GCF_000699105.1 Pygoscelis adeliae | reverse complement strand
AAAATTCGTGGGTTGAGATAAAGACAGTTTAATAGGACAGAAAAGAAAGGGAGAAATAATAATGATAAAAGGTTATACAAAATAAGTGATGCACAATGCAATTGCTCACCACCCACCGACCGATGCCCAGCCAGTTCTTGAGCAGCGGTCACCTCTCCCCTGGCTAACTCCCCACAGTTTATACACTGAGCATGACGTCATATGGTATGGAATGTCCCTTTGGCCAGTTTGGGTCAGCTGTCCTGGCTGTGCCCCCTCCCAGCTTCTTATGTACCTCCAGCCTTCTCAGTCACTCAAGCATGGGAAGCTAAAAAGTCCTTGACTAGTGTAAGCACTACTTAGCAACAACTAAAACATCGGTGTGTTATCAACATTATTCTCATCCTAAATCCCAACCACAGCACTGTACCAGCTACTAGGAAGGAAATTAACTCTATCCCAGCCAAAACTAGGACAGAGTAAAATGAATCCCATAAAAAGTCAGGTGCAAATGTTAGGCAAATGTGTCTCCTGCTGATTTTATTTCTCTCATATTCAAGCTGTTCTGTTTTATATAGAAAATTCTAAATTCCTAACACTAGGAACCTGAACCTGATGAAACTACATTCTAAATAAATGGTCTCCAAAACTGCTGATTTATTATTTCAAGGGAGAAGGGGTTTGAGGGTGGGAACAGACACCCAAGGTTTAATTCCTGTTGGTACAGGCAGAAAATAATTGAAAATTTCACTAATCGTCTCTCATCTAATTCCAGTCGTAACACTTACTAGTGGTATTTGTCCTGATTTCACCTGGGATAGAGTTAATTTTCTTCCTAGTAGCTGGCATAGTGCTGTATTTTGGATTTAGCATGAGAATAATGTGGTACACTGATGTTTTAGTTATTGCTAAGCAGTGTTTATACTAAGTCAAGGACCATTCAGTTCCTATACTCTGCCAGGTGCACAAGAAGCTGGGAGGGAGTATAGCCAGGACAGCTGACCCAAACTGGCCAAAGGGATATTCCATACCATATGATGTCACATGTAGTATATAAGCTGGAGGGAGTTGGCCAGGGGGCAGCAACCGCTGCTCAGGGACTGGCTGGACATCAGTCGGTGGGTGACGAGCATTTGCATCGTGCATCGCTTGTTTTGTATAGTCTATTATTATTATTATTATTATTATTACTATTTTACTTTATTTTATTTCAATTATTAAACTGTTCTTATCTCAACCCACGAGTTTTCTCACTTTTACTCTTCTGATTCTCTCCCCCATCCCACCGGGGCTGGGGGAGTACGCAAGCGGCTCTGTGGTGCTCAGTTGGTGGCTGAGGTTAAACCACGACAGTATTATAGCCAAAGGATTGTCAGTGACTTGTATCACTTCCTGGCTACACAACTGAAAGATTTGCCAAACTTCCTTCTACCCCATACTTTCTCCTCTGCTTTCCAATATAGGTTAGCATCTCTGTGATAGACTGCAGAAAAGAACATGCACCTAGAGCTAAAATTTCTGTGTAAAAGTCTACTATCTTAGCTTCAGACTGTCATTGGAATTAGGTTCATATAAAGGATGCCTAATTTTGTGCCACACGTAACGATGCATAGAAAGCTGTTCCCTTTAGTTGACTCTCATGAGGGAATGGTATTCTGTGGCAGAATGGTAGAGCGCAAAATTGGGAGTTACACCTTTGTACATCTCCACAGGAAGACTTGTCAGAATTTGACTTCATGTTTTAATACAATATTTATATACTTCGTTAATTTCAAATAAGACCAGATTGTTAGAGACCTTACACTTTATTAAAAGTATGTCTGCTTGTTTGATTTCTTTTTCCCCAAAGCAGTGCTCAGACAAGTTTGACTGACAAAAATGCAAAATATACTTACTGTAGTTATCTGGGTTTTCCTCAGCATCAGAAGCACAAATTAAAATAACAAGAACATTGGCTTTGTCTACATAGTCCAAGATAAAAACCTTGGGCATCCCTACAGGCTGAAACACTGTGGCCAGGAATACAAGTCAGAGGACTTCAGAGAAAGAGAAAGAAGGTAAAAGACAGCTTTAACTCTGTATGACTAAGTAATTTAACTGGAATAAGGTTGTTTTTTCCTTCCTACATTTTGATTTTACTATTTTTTTTTTATTTTTTTGTAAGCAATAACAATGTAATGTAAAATTCTTAAACACTCCTAGAAGCAAAGGCTGGTAGCTGGCCTCCTGTTTTTCAGTATAGAAGAACATCTAAGTCACTGTAATGCAGCATTATGTTCCTTCTGACTCACTCTCCTCATAGAAGGGCATGACAATTTGCTCTCTTTCAGTATATCGGACATTTGCAATAATACAAAAAAGAATTTTTTCACTAAAATTATGCTACAGAACATTAGTTGAGACTGTTTACATTATATGAGGGGAAAAAAATCTCTACAATTCACCCTTGAAAAGTGATTTTATTTATATGTAGTGGATAGAGCTATTTCATTAAATCTCATATGAAAACATATAGTAAAAGCCAGCTCTTAGAAACCATCTGAATTTTTACTGTGTGATATTTACATCTGTTAATAAAGGATTTTAATAGTGCCTTTCTAATTTGCATCTTCATAAATGAACTAGGGTTAGGCCGTCTCATGTTTAAAATCATGTTTTGAGATAAATGTATTATAGAAGAAAATCTGCTAGATATAAATAAAAAACAGAGAGACATTAAGAGAACAAAACTTGCAGTTATTCAGATTTGTCTACTTATCCCCTAAAACACCTCAAAGATCATACAGAATGCATTTTTATATCTATAGAGATGCACACTTACATATTATCTATACACATATTACGGTCCATCAAATTTCAGCACTGCGTCTTTGCTAGCAAACATCTGTTCTAGACACTATGGATCTAGATAAGACAAACTGTTTGTGTGCTGAAACTGTCAAGTATTCATCTGGTCATTATCTTTCGGCCTTATAAAACATACCTAGTAATTAAACTGTAGCTACGTAACATCTTTACCACTACTTTTTTCTTCTCTTAAGATAGTTGCAACTGTCTTTTCAATGTGATTTTACATTAGGTTTTTATTTATTTAAATTTGTAACTGTTAGTCTACCAGTATTTTATTTTGTTAAGCCAGTTTAAAATTGTCTCTTTTCCTTTCTGAAAAGCTAATCATATTGGATGTGAAAGATGTATTGATCTTTCGGCAGCTATGGCACATTTTTAAAAAGAAGACCCACTTAATTATTCACCTGAGTGCCAAATCTTCCTTTTTCATTTTTGACTATTCAGAGCTGACAACTGCAGGAGCATGATTCTAAACCGATTTCATCTTTCCAACATACATGATAGCGCCACCTGTTTCATTCCACTCATCTGATGTGATGCCTCATGGAACTCTACAAATTTAATGCTTTGGTAAAGAACTAGGATGAAGTTACGCTAATATCTGTCCATCTTTATGGTAGACCTTAACAAAGAAACAGTTTGTTGGCTAGTTACATTATATATGAAAGATAATTACAGACAGGCTGTGCACTAAGTATAATCATAAATGACAGAGGAAAGCGTTCACGATCAGAATAATTTTGAAAGGAAACAATGAGAAATGAGACAATATCTTCTATCCTTGTGTACAAATGACTTGCTTGTGTTTGCAATGCTGCTTATTTTTTGTGATATGTATAGGATACAGACACTTTGTTGTTTTCATACTCTATCCACGTTAAACTTCAAGCTAAGTATAAATATTTTAGAATGGTTTCCTACTCTATCCAAATACTGAAAGCAAAGATTCCATTAGAGAACACATATTCTTGTTGACTTCAAATACAGATGAATAAACAAAAAATCAAACCAGTAAGAGTTAATAAATAAGACTTCAGTAACAAATTTCAGTAAAAAAAAAATTCATTCAATATTATGACTTCTGGCATCAGATATTATGATATTGATATGAAACATTCTGAAAATGAGACATGATCATTCAATATATATCTTGGTGAGGGAAGTAATGTTCAAAATGATGACGAAAACTGATGTGACAGCAGTATGTTCCAATAAAGAAGAACCTGCAGAATACTTACTTTATTATAAGTCTTTTCTGGAAAGTTTTCATTCTGCCATTTCTAATAAAGACATAAGTAAACTAAATATTTCACAGATATTTTGGGTATAATTAAGGAGAGAGTTTTCATAAGATCTCACTAAAGTAATCACTACAAATAGGATTGCAGTGAAGAAATAACTCAGTGTTTTGCCAAGTGATTATTATGTCAATGGCAGTAGTGATAACTGCTACTGAGCCTACGGCAGATTTAAGCCACAGGAGAGCTTGACATATGTGACAGCATGCCAGTTAGAAGTACTGTCCAGATGTTATCCCTGGGGAAGGTTTCATTTCGCTCTAGTGGTTTAAGGAAATGTTGAGAAATGCAGGTTACAAATCGAGCAATCCCCAGCTGTGCTATATGCATTTGTGTCTGAGCCTATTACAGCTCTTCTATTTGTTTGATAAAGCTGTGTTTGCTATTGTTCTGCTGAAGTCATTAAATATTCTCAGCATTGTGCAGTGATATTGCTAATTGAGAAAAATGCCATTAAATGTATTTTATTTTCATTTCAGCACATCACAGTAACAATTACAGTGGAGCTAGAGTTCATGCCTCTGGCACATACTCACAATTTCTCCAACTTCCAAGCTTGCTGTCATTTGATACGCTTAAATCTGTATCATCATGATCTTAGACGTTACCCATAGGAACCAAAATTATAAGCAAACATTAGTCACCCCCTCCTATCACCATGAATTTTGACAATGAAAAGGCTGTAATTTGAAAATTTCATAAGACATATTTAAAGCACCACAAACAACAATCAGCTCTTAATCTGTTCTAAATACAGATACTGTTCAGTGACAAGAACTGTCTAAAGGCACTGGTTTTGTCAAGGGTTGTATCAGGATGTGGGATGGGGAAACAATATTTAAAAATACTCCTCTGAAAGTAATATAAACACACCTAATTCACAGATTAGAAGCTTCCCCTCCTAAAAAATAAAATAAAATAAAATAGGTTAAAAGTTTTTTCTTCCTCTTAAGTGGAGAAACCTAGGAATATAGCAGGTATTTCTCAGTTCCTATCTTTTTATCACACTCATTCCTTTTTCGTGGTTTGGGATACCGTGCTCATAGTCCGAGGATTCAAAGTCCCTGCTATAGCCTTTCAGCAATATTACTATCTAATAGCTTAGATATGTAAAGGAAAAACTGGCTAAAATCTCACCTTTTGCTTTCAGTTATTTAGAGGCAAGAAAGCTATCATCTGACATCACTAATGCTGTGAAAAGTGAGTGTTCAGACTACCTCCTGTATTTCACCATCAATAAGATATTCACACAAGACATGTTTGTGAGTTTGGAGTGAAAATGAGGTCAATTTCTAACCTGGTGTTAAGGAGACTGCATTTAAGTAAGTTTATCTCATAGTATAGGTATAGCCTGAGAGTTAGGTGTTCATCATGATGAGCAGCCATATCTGAACTACTCAAAGAAAAAGGAAGGTACAGAGACAGAAAAAAAATGTCCCAGTGGAAGGAAAAGACAGAGTAAGAATTAGAAAAAAGAACAAAACTATTGAAAGGTGAAGCAGCTCAAGTCCCCTTGGAAGATCCAGAAAAGTAGAAGACTAGAAAGTTCATATATAACATGGTATGTCAGGTTCCAAGAGTCAAGAACCTACTAGCTGGTTTTTAGCGAAGGAAAGAACTCATAGCTCCATCAGCTGGTTGGTTGGTTGGAACATCTGTTGATCTGGGCAGTAGTCGGTGCAACACTTCTGATCTGAGGGACAGTGGGACCAACAAGGAAATGAGTGTGCTTATGTGTCGGTGCAGTATTTACAGCACTGTTTGCCTTCCAGCTTTTAATTTCTTTTTCACTGTGATCACAAACACCACCTTTTCAAAAAAGGCCCCAACAGCAGCTAGAGAAGCCAACAGTTAGGTTGCCCATAGCTGAATGGTGATTAGTCCACACTTAGAGAAAGTCAGTAACATCTATTTTCTTTCATTCTTAAAATGAAAGTATTAACATTGTGCAACTGTTGTTGCATGAATTAACTCAACATTTATGTTTTAATTCAGGGACATGGCTGAGAAAACAAACATTGTATGCTACATGCATTATTTGTTTAATTGCCTAATCATGAAATCAGAAACAAATATAAGTATTCTGATTTGTTAAATACAAAGAATCTCTGCATTGTCACTGGGCTCCATCAGTTTGGTTTTTTTTTTAATGAATACTTCTGCTGCAGAATTTAAACTTTCTATATCAATCTCAGTAAACATAATTTACATAATAAATAAAATTTCTGCCAACTTGCGGATATATTTTCTGCCATTTTTAAAACCAAGAATCTGGGTACTCCTGTTCAAAAGTTATTTTGCTTGAAAATGGGTCTCATTAAGTAAATATATAAAAGAAGATTGAGTTAAAATATTTTCATTTCATTGGAAAGAAAATTCCAAATGACAGAATGAAATTGTGTATTTTATTCTTGTTCATTAAAATAGATTTTGCAGTAGACTTTTTTATGAAATGTGTATTTCAGCTTTTACACAGACCTAATCTCCAATATTTTTTACATTTTTCCTGTTACAGTTAGAGCACTTTTCAGATTACTCAGATTTTAAAAATAATCTTAAAGTGAAATACTGTTTTTCAAAGAAAAAAATCAAGTTACATTCTCAAAAAAACCAATTTTTTTTTATTTTTAAAAAAACACTTTGTTCTGATTATCAGCAACACTTTTTATAAAGTGTTTACACTTAAAAATATAAAAATATTGTGTACCAAATATTACCTGATTATCAGTCAAAAGATTCAATGTCCAAAAAATGAAAAGGTAGTAGATTAAAATTAGCAAAGGCGAAGATGGTCTTTGGAATAACCAAGTAAATTAAAACTGTAGATGTTGTGCAATAGGACAAAATGTAATTGTTTAAAATGTACCACTGGACATTGTATTGGGTGTATGTATCAAGGTTTTGGTATTGGAGCCGGGGGGGCTGCATGGGTGGCCTCTGTGAGAAGAGGCCAGGGCTGCCCTGTGCCGGACACAGCCAGTTCCAGCTGGCTCCAACAGACCCACCGCAGGGCACAGCTGAGCCCCTCAGCCAAGATGGTAGTGCCTCCATGGAAATGTATTCAAGAAAAAGCAAAATGCTGCCTGGTAAAGTGAGGAAAAAAGTCTGAGAAATAAGCCTGTAGACACCAGGGTGGGAGAAGAAGGAGGGGGAGGAGGTGCTCCAGGGACCAGAGCAGGGATTCCCCAGCAGCTCCGGGAAGAGGACAATGGTGGAGCAGGTATTTCCATGCAGCCTGTGGAGAGGACTGTGCCAGAGCAGGTATTCACACAGCAGCCCGTGGAGGACCCCATGTAGGAGCAGGTGGGTATTCCTGAAAGAACTGCAGCCCATGGAGAAGGACCCATGCCAGAGTAGATTTTTTCCTGAAGGACCACAGCCCGTAGGGAGAGCCCATGCCAGGGCAGGGCATGTGACAGGGAAGGAGTAGCAGAGAGAAACCGCTATGTACTGACCATACCCTCATTCCTCCCTGTGTTGCTCAGGAGGAGGGTGGGGAGGAGTCTGGAGTGAAGGAGCCAAGTTAAGCTTGGGAGAGTGGACAGAAAAGGTGTTGCTTTACTGATTGCCTTTTTTTCTCACTACCCATATCTGTTTTAACTGGCAGTAACTTAAATTAATTTTCCCAAAATTGAGTCTCTTTTGCCCACTACAATAACTGGTAAGCAATCACCCTGTCTTTATCTCAACCTATGAGTCTTCTCTTCCTATTTTTCCTCCCTGTCCCACTGAGGAGGGGGAGTGAGCAGCTGGGTGGGAATTTGGCCCTTAGCGAAGGCTACCCCACGTCAGGCGTATTCAGTTTCTACATTATGGGTTCACCATGTATTTGCTTACATTCATAGAATAGAATCATAGAATAGTTTGGGTTAGAAGGGACCTCTAAAAGGTCACCTAGTCCAACCCCCCTGCCATGGGCTGGGACATCTTTGACTAGATCAGGTTGCTCAGAGCCCCATCCAACCAGACCTGGAATGGTTCCAGGGATGGGGCATCCACCACCTCTCTGGGCAATCTGTTCCACTGTTTCATCACCCTCAGCATAAAAAATTTCTTCCTTCTATCTAGTCTAAATCTACCC
>NW_008825308.1:2754247-2754460 GCF_000699105.1 Pygoscelis adeliae | reverse complement strand
CCTCTTCGGGCCCCGCTCCAACAGGTCCATGTCTTTCTTATGCTGAGGGCTCCAGAGCTGGACGTGGTACTCCAGGTGGGGTCTCACGAGAGCAGAGGAGAGGGGCAGAATCACCTCCCTCGATCTGCTGGCCACGCTTGATGCAGCCTAGGATAAGGTTGGCCTTCTGGGCTGTGAGCGCACATTGCTGGCTCATGTCCAGCTTTTCATTCA
>NW_008825308.1:2747977-2752338 GCF_000699105.1 Pygoscelis adeliae | reverse complement strand
CCCCCGCCGTATTGTCACCTGTCCCTGCCTTCCCTTTAATCCTGACCCAGAAGCTCTCGGTCAGCTCGTCATCCACCCCCAGGCAGAGCTCCATGCACTCCAGCTGGTCATTGACATAGAGGGCAACACCCTCTCCTCATCTCCCCTGCCTGTCCTTCCTAAAGAGCCTGTATCCCTCCATCCCAACACTCCAGTCATAGGAGCCATCCCACCAGGTCTCTGTGATGCCAGTAAGGTCGTAGCCCTGCAGGCGTGCGCACGTCTCTAACTCCTCTTGTTTATTCCCCATGCTATGTGCATTTGCATAGAGGCATTTAAGTTGGGCCCGCAATGAAGCTCTCTTACTGGCTCGAGTTCCTTTGTGCTGCTCTCCAGGCGCCCTCCTGCTGACCTGTGTTCCCTCTCCAGGCTCTGGGCATCTATTGCGGGCCCTGGCATCAAACTGCCATGGCATGCCCTTGCTGACATGACATGCCCTGTTTGCCCATCCTGGTCGCTAGCGCTCCCTGGGACTGCCTTTAGTATTGAGTGGGAAGGGGGGTTGCCAGCCATTACTCCTTGGCCCGCCCATATCTCGTCAGCCGCCCTCGTGAGAGCTGCTGGCTCCCGGCAGGTCTCTGCGCTCCCCTGCGGGTTCTCTGGCTCAGGAACCCCCCCCATATGCTGCAATCTGCCGCTCTGCTGTGGGACACGCCTGCACCGGAGCTGATCACCTCTGCGAGTGGTTCACCTTACCCTAAATGTAAAGGTAGCCTTTACATTACTTCATATTGAAAACCAAATGAGTATTAGAAGAATTAAAATCAATTGTGATGTGCAGGCTACATGGTAAAAATTAAAAATAATAATAATATAGGTAATGGAACAGTTAAGTCTGTTAAAACATCCTGTTTCAACGTAGTACAGTAACTAGGAATCAAATTCTTCTGTAAATACTACTGTAGAAAATAATCTTTTAAATACATGCATTCAGAAACATATAGCATCCAAATTGTGCGATGCAGAAATTGTCACTGCTAATGGTCATTTTTTAGTAATTTATTCCAAAATCAAGTAAATAAGCTTCACCTCCCACAATGTGAAGGCTGTTCCAGTAATAGAAATCAATGTAAAGCATTTGGATAACTAAGTATAATAACAGTACTGTGAGTATTTTGATGCCACTCAAAATACCTTTAAAATTACCTGCTGATGTACGAGTGTATTAGGGCTTCCACATTGGTTGTGTTTCCTGTGTATTAAAATAAAATTCATATATAACAATATATAACTGAGAAGTGAGAAAGTAAGGCTAAGCTAGAAGGCTTCTGATGACTTGCATTGCTAAACATGGGATTAGTTTTAAGTAAAATAAAAAACTCGGTCATGAGGAATTCTTCAAGGCTAGGGATAGAACCTACAATTTTTCATGTATTCCTTTTTCTTGATTCTTGATTTCCCCCTCTTTGACGCTTCTGCCCCTGCATTCCATTTTTGTTCTTCCCACCCCTTTTCCCTTTGTAGGCAAACCATTTCACTATGACATAACATTTTCAAATTTGCCTAGGATATATATACCACCAGGTGTGTTCAAAAGGTGGAAAACTTTTCCACTGTTCATGGCTAGTAAGTGCTGTAAACAGCAAACATTATCACAGGCAAACATTAAGATTCTTGTCAAAGAAGTCCCTAAAATAAGAATGCATTTTTTCCTCTACTACTCAACACAAGACTTACAAAATACAGGAAAAATTAAAGGATTCAGTGCCTAGGATGCCTAATAGTTCAGCTGGAACCCAGATTTATATTCCAGTAACTTTCCCATTCAAATGTGAGATGTTAATCATACTATACCAAGGTATTTTGGAGTAGAGATACAGAAAGAGGCTCTGCTACTGCATTTCTTAGGATGTTATATCTACTGTTTTTCTTTGCCTGTTATATTTCTCAGTATCAGTGATCTCCATGTCAAAGATCATGGGCAGTATGCCTCTCTTGAGATACTCTCATGTTGCTTATGGTCATAAGACATTAAACACTTAAAAATAAGGATGACATGTAACAAAAAAATAATGTTGTCCACAGCTCAATAATTTCTCATTTTATTTGGTCACAGGCCAGCAAAAGTAGCAGGTCACTATCATATATTTTTCAAATTGGGCTGGACAAGAAAAATATGTGTAATATTTTATTTGAGCATCAAAATGCCATGAACTAAATAAAACATCTTACTGGGGATTAGGAAAAAATAACAGAAATCATGACAGAGAGAAAATAAACTCAGAAAGAGTGATAATCAATATTCTGCTGTCATTTTTGGTTTTACATATTGGAAAAAAGATCGAGAAATGGTTTAATGAAATATATGCTGACTGCATGGTCTTGGCTAAAAAACAGTGACATTTTGCCCTTGGATTTTGAAGTTAACTTTAGTAACACAAGAGGTGTTATGAATAATTACAGTGGATCTCATGGTTCCTTAGTTATAATGTAATTAAAAAGACTGTATTAATTTTTATAAGTTTCCAGCCACTAAGCATTTATTTAAATTTACGACCTATACAATATGTATTGTACACTAATAAATGGTGAAATAAATTACGAGGCAAAAGAACCATAAATAAAACCAGCTATCTACTGATACTGAGGTTTGTCTTATTTGCCAATTCAAAATAATTAATAAAAATATTTATTCTGCTGCAAAATAAGATGAGGGAAATACATATGAATATTTTGAGATGCTTCCAGGCTACCTGCATTGATGGGGAGCAGGAACTACTTTCAGTGGCTGAGGTGAAATGTTACCTGGTAATGAATTTTCCCTGCTGAGGTTTTTATTCACACTGAAAAACCTTAATGTTGTGTTTCAGCTACGTAGAACTAGTAGCAAATTAGCATAAATTTATGTGGCTACTTACATCTTGGTAAATCCATGCCAGCAGAATAAGGATACTGAACAATTAATACTTTAGACAGATAACCTACATAGCATACCATAGCAGTGTATCTTCTCTGCATAACAACTCTTTGCCTTGACAGTTGTGACACGTCACTGCCACACATCTTTTTTACTGGATGATAATTTTGACATTTATGTTACAAAAAAATGTTCAGTGAAAAAAAAAAAAGGAAAATAATTTTCAGTCAGCTACGGCTACCAGAAGAACAGGTGGAGTTTTAACTGCTGCCTGTGAAACCATGTAAGACAAAACAATACATAAGACTAGTGAAATAATGTAGCAGGCTGGGGTTGCACTGTGAGAAGGCAAGTTTCTGATGGTCAGCTAACGAAAAATAATGTCTATTGAGAAGACAAATCCTCAAACACAATCTTTTAGAGGTTTTGCAGGTAACCCTAATTCATCAGGTCTGTGATTCTTTTTTTTTTTTTCCCCCACCTTCCATAAGATGGCAACACTAAATACATTCTGCTCTATCAGGTATTTGGAAAATGAACTGTGAGAGTCTCATCTCAAAAAAGCCTACATAAGCCCTTGCTCCAGCTACTTCATCTCTTGCAATATTTCCTACTATACTAGCAAGCCTGCCACATGGAAAAGTTGTAGCATTGTGTCCTGGTTTTGGCTGGGATGGAGCTAATTTTCTTCCTAATAGCTGGTACAGTGCTGTGTTTTGGATTTAGCATGAGAATAATGTTGATAACACACTGATGATTTAGTTGTTGCCAGGTAGTGCTTACACTAGTCAAGGACTTTTCAGCTTCCCATGCTCTGCCAGCGAGAAGATGGGAGGGGTCACAGCCAGGACAGCTGACCCAAACTGGCCAAAGGGATATTCCATACCATATGGTGTCATGCTCAGTATATAAACTGTGGGGAGTTAGCTGGGGGAGGGGTGACCACTGCTCAGGGACTTGCTGGGCATTGGTCGGCGGGTGGTGAGCAATTGCATTGTGCATCACTTATTTTGCATAATCTTTTATCATTATTATTATTATTATTATTTTCCTTTTCTGTCCTATTAAACTGTCTTTATCTCAACCCACAGATTTTAATTTTTTTTTTTTCCAGTTCTCTCCCCCATCCCACTGGGATGGCAGGGAGTGAGTGAACGGCTGTGTTGTGTTTAGCTGTTTGCCAGGTTAAACCACAACAGTCCTTTTGGCACCCAACGTGGGGCATGAAGGGTCGAGACAATGACAGATCTGACCGGAGCATGTTAAGGCAAATCTGTTATAAGCATTCGTCATACTGGTTTAACAGTCGCTAGTCACAATGATGATTAATTTACTCTCGGAGTTGTGCTTGCTCTCAAAGTTGTGTTATGTAAAACTTCACTTGCTGTATATGTTCCCTGTTGTGCTGTCTATCACCTCTGGGAGCTGGATCAAGGATATAATTTTGCTGCACTGTGTAACACTA
>NW_008825308.1:2740884-2742630 GCF_000699105.1 Pygoscelis adeliae | reverse complement strand
TGTTTTTATCTCAACCCATGAGTTTTCTTACTTTTACTCTTCTGATTCTCTCCCCAGTCCCATCGGGGTTTGGGGGGGAGTAAGCGAGCAGCTGTGTGGTACTCAGTTGCCTGCTGAGGTTAAACCACAACAAAAGCCCTCTAAACAGTTGGGGATCCCTGCTATATGTCATAAACTAAATTCATAATGTAACTCTTCTGTGATTAGTTTGATTTATAGTGATGCAAGATGCACATAGTTGAGAACTTAATGAGACCTTGTTATATACAGATAAGAAGAGCATGGTGAAACTTTTCCAACCAGAAATTAGTTCAGCATAAGAAAAATTCCAGGAGTCTGGCATTCTAAGTGAAACCTTGAATGTCATAAAAGAGAAGCTGTAAATTATTTTGGAAAACAACTGATTAATGGCATCAACCACTCTTAAAACCCGAGACATAGATTCTTTACCAAATTTCTTTCTTCACCTCTAAAAATAGATTAGATAAGGTAGATGAGCAATTTATTTTACCTGCTTGTATGTCTCTCTCCATTCAATTCAGGATTCATGAGTCCAGAAGAAAAGGATTAAGAGAAGAACTTAATTATATGGCCCAGTGAGAAGGAAATATCTGCAGAAGACTGGGCAGGAATGTCTTTGGTCTCCTTTTTCTAGGGACTATTTCTGTTCTTTCTTATTATTATTTTTATCATTAGGATAAAGAACATTAAGACCATTGGGAAAAGACTTCATAACGAAACTTTTTGGCTATTGGTTATAAACCAGTAAATTATGTGTGCCCGTGAATCCACCTGGGCACTAGAGCCAGGTGGCAACGAGCAGTGAGCATCAATCCTAGCAAGTTAGTCTCCAGAGCTGGGTGCCTTTATGCAGAATTCCTCTTGGAATGGTCTCTAGCAAATTCTAATGTCTTAGGAGTATCCAGAGTCCTGTGGGAGACTGCCGGTTGGTACATGCCAAAATCACCGTGGGGAATTTTCTAACACTTTGCTAGTATATATGATTGTGTTCCGATGCTTGAGAATGTTCCCAAACACTGTTTAATTTACTTGTATAGACACAGCTTCCAGGAAGAAATTCTCCCAGATGTCTTCTGTATTAGGAGCTCCATATTCACATTCCCTCTTGCTCATTCAATTCCATGCACTTCTGGTCCCACAAACTTTGAGGTCTTTTTGCTGCACAGTGAGCCAGAGTTAGTGGGAAGAACACAAGAGAACTTCTTGCAAACTGTTCTGTGGCTTGTTGCTCAATATTTTTTCTTGGCAAGACAGAGTTCCCTCAGGCTGAGGTAGATCTAAAACTCACAAATTCTTCATCTGGGATTGTCCTGGTTTCGGCAGGGATAGAGTTAATTTCCTTCCTAGTAGCTGGTACAGTGCTGTGTTTTGGATTTAGGGTGAGAACAATGTTGATAACACATCGATGTCTTCAGTTGTTGCTAGGTAGTGTTTATACTAGTCAAGGACTTTCCAACTTCCCATGCTCTACCGACTGAGAAGGCTGGAGGGGCACAAGAAGCTGGGAGGGGGCACAGCCAGGACAGCTGACCCAAACTGGCCAACGGGATATTCCATACCATGTGACGTCATGCTCAGCACATAAAGCTGGGGGAAAGCTGGCCAGGGGGGGCCGCTGCTCAGGGGCTGGCTGGGCATCGGTCGGTGGTGGGTGGTGAGCAACTGCATTGTGCATCACTTGCTTTTTATATTCCATTATTATTATTGTTGTTGTTGTTATTTTTT
>NW_008825308.1:2726571-2740865 GCF_000699105.1 Pygoscelis adeliae | reverse complement strand
TTGCTCTACCTATTAAACTGTTTTTATCTCAACCCACGAGTTTTCTCACTTCTACCCTTCCGATTCTCTCCCCCATCCCACGGAGGGGGGAGTGAGCGAGCGGCTGCATGGTGCTCAGTTGCCAACTGGGGTTAAACCACGACAGGGATGAATTCATTAACCAACAGAAGTTTATGGAAAAGGAAGTTTCTTTTGCTTTGTAGCCATCATCAAGGGAAGATCAGGCATTCTGAATCCTGAGTGCACAGGAGGGATTTACCACATGCCTCTGAATCAGCTACCTGTTCTGATAAAGCTATTTATTTAATGTTATCTATTGGGTAGTTATTGGCCTTTTCCAAGTTGTTCACATTTATCACCTGAGGTCACTGAATTATTCTATGCCAGTTCCCTATGCAGTCAAAGGACAAAAGAGAATTATCTAATTTAGCTGTCTTGAAACATCCTGCAGAGACCTGTACTTCTGTCCTTTGGCTGTAGCCAGTGTTCTTTACTCAGGACTTTTGGATTACTGAAATGCATGCCTTTAGATGTTATGTTAAGGATAAGTTAAGAGCCTACAGCAGAGATGCTAAAGCTCATCTTATACTTTATCTTCTGGAAACAGAGAGAATTCCACTGAGAAAGAAAATACATTTTATGGTGTACAGTGCACATCAGCGGTTCATCCTGCTTCAAATGTCACTGTATTTTTCTTCTGCCCTAAAAAAAGAAGCCCTTTAGAGTGCTTTTTTATTTCACAAATATTACATTTCAAGCAGATGAACCAGATGAATAGGCAATACCCTCTGAAGCTTTTCTTTCTTTATCTTTGCATTAACATATTTGTACACATAATATAATATTCATTCTAACACTGGTTTTTACTAATTAGAAGCTTTACTGTTATATTGATATTATAACTTCCCAAAAGGGGGGGGAAGGGCTTTTCTTCAACCATACAACTGTACAACTAGTGCTTCTTTTTCAGAACCTAACTGTCACCAGACTAATTTTGATTACAAAAGATCTGTAGGAGGTTTAACTAGCCTCTAAAGAATGCATGTTAACAGCTTTGTAAAAAACATGTAGCCATTATACGATGCACAGAGCTAGAACAAAATCATCATGCCCAAATACCAAGAAATAACCCCTTTCTAACAAGTAACACGAAAATTGAACTAAATAGTTCTATTCGTTATTAAAAGCAGCAAAATAGAGAATCAAAGTCAAACAAAACATATTCCCAAGAGACAAACATTTCATGCTTCAAAATGCAGCAACTGCAGCCTAAGAGATTTAAAGCGTTGCCAAACAGTTTTATGTTCACGTTTAGAAGCAAATGCCTTGAGTATAGCAATGATTACAGATGCAAACTGATTTTCATACTGAGTATTGCAGTCTGGTGTACAATTCTGGGAGCTGGGCTGTCTTTCTAATCTACTCTGGAAAAATACTGGCAGAACACAGTGGAAAAGTCATACTCTATTTTTTCTATGCAAAAAGTGGTCCAATATCTTAGTATTGGTCCTTATAGTATAGTCCTATATAGTATAGTCCTTCCTTAAATTATTATTTATTCAAAGCTTTATTTCAATGCAAAAGACTAGAACCATGGCTGAATCAATTCTTACAGAAATTGTTGAGATACGACGTTATTTCAAATATTTAAATGAGTGATTTTCTTTAGCACTGAATTAGAAATTAAATCTTCATATACTGGTAAAATGAATTATGCTGTTCAAAACAGACCTACTTAAAAAAAACCCTGTAATTTCTATATGCAGGCTCAATAACATGGCTTGGTCATATTTATACTTCAGTTTACATGCAGAATTACCAATGACTTTTTGGACTCAAAATCTGCTAATAAATACAGTTGCAAAGAAACTGCCTCTTTGTATCTACAGACAAACCTTTATTCACTGACAAAATAAGAGGTCAATTTATCTTGAGAATATTTAAAAACATTCAGTCAAGTTACCTTGAATTATCCTTAGTAGTACAGGTGTAACTGACATACAAGATAAGAAGTTAGAAGGGCCCTGTCCACAGCTTCTGGCAGAAGTCCTGCCCCCTCCCAGCAGCCTCAGGGGCCTCTTTCCCAGTCATGTGCTCTGTTGTGATTGGCTGGCAGGAACGGCCATCCTTACTGGTTTACCCCAGCAGTACATGGGACCCAGGAGGTCCTTCCCCTTCATACACCAGGGCCACCATTTTGGTTTGGCTCCCATTTAATGACAGCGTGTTGCCATTTAATGCCAGAGAGCTGCTGTTGTGTTAAATGTCATCCTGCTCTGTGATTGGCTGATGGCATTTCTTGACACCAACATACCATGTGTTCTCAGGCAGCCCTGTGATTGGCTGGCAGGCAGGATTGGCTAACAGGATAAGCTTCCCCTACCAGTGTACCCGGAAGCACATCAGAAAAGGAAGCGCACTGCCATTACATACAAGGAGCACCACCACTTTCAACAGCATCATTCCCCGTGTGTTTTCATACTTCATTGTGACTGGCTGGCAGATGTTTCTTGACACTGTCATACCCACATGCTCTCAGGCAGCCCTGTCATTGGTTGTCTGCTTCCTTTGGACAAGGAAGTGCTCAGATATAAAAAAGAATAGGCATTTATATACAATAAATACAATATATACATATATAGAAATATATATAAAGGAATGTACAAATATTTATAAACATGTATTTGTTTATACATAGGACACTTTTTATATATACTTCTATATGTCTATATCGATTAATATCTTTTAATATATATTTACATTTATAAAGCTCTAGAAATTAAATATGTATAGCCATAAAAACATAGGTATAAAATGGATAAAACATTATTTAATAGGAGCTAATGGAATTAATAATTAAAGTTTAAATGTAAATAGGAATTAAACAAAAGTAAAAGGCAGGTTCAGGGTCCCCCACTTTACCAGGCTGCAGAGAAAGCCCTAACATGTCTGCGGTGGGGGGGATGCTTCAAAAGGAGGGGTGCCAAAAGGCTGGGAGGGGCATGGACAAGTGGGAACATGACCAAAGGCTGTGGCGCCCTTGTAGGAAGCCCACCAAGGGGTCTCTGGTGTAAATCCCATCACGTGCAAAGAATAGCCCAGTCCTTTGAACCTGATTCAGAAGCGCCCGCATCAAGATCCAGCCCAACAGGATGATCATGGAGTATTACTGGGGCAGACTTTGGTCTGCATGGCAACACACAGGCAACATTGCAAAAAAAGGAAAACCAGAACAAAAGACCAGCTTCAGAAGAACATGTGTGTGTGGACAATAAGGAAAAGACCCAAAGGGGATCCCAAAAAAGGCTGCGTGAACCAGAAGAACCAGTCAATGTGCCCATGAACCGCAAACTGGATTTTGAGGTGTCACACAGAGAGGGTGGGTAGTACTGGGGGGACTCCATTTCCCCATGGTTGGGGGGGGATCTTGCAGCTGCCTGTAAGACCACTATGGGGTGCAGGCTGGTGCTATACGTGTTTCCTTGTCCTTAGGCTGATGCTGCAAATAAGAGGCGGCTGTCATTTTAGACTGTCCTGTTTACTGCAAAAGCAGCAAGACCCAGGCTTTGGGACACAGACTGCAGTCCCATTCTTTTGGAGACCACAGCTGCTGCAGAAAGAGTAAGTGGATCAGTAAAAGCAATGGGGGTGTTGCAGAGCTGAAAGACCATGATTATTACCTGGTATAGAGGAGTAGCTGCCAGGATGCCGGTACTAAAAGGGCTAGCTGTATATCAGTAGTACTTATACTACTGTTCTATAGTAGCTGTGTAGTGGAACCCTGTTTAGAATTTGGTTTTGAAATCTGTGGCAGTTTTTATAGCATTTTAGAAATAAAAGATTTAAGACATTTAATAGGACTATGTAGTAGCCATTGTGATGTTCAGGCTCTGATGGAGCATTCAGTGAAGTTGCATCTTCACTTAGATGCAACCTTCAATGATGTTAATTTGTTTAAGAGATTCCAGCAAAGTTAAGAAGTGTTTTGGGTACTGGGCTGTTATGGTTTAACCCCAGTAGGTAGCTAAGCCCCACACAGCTGCTTGCTCACTCCCCCCACAGTGGGATAAGCGGGAGAATCGGAAGGGCAAAAAAGAGGAAATTTGTGGGTTGAGATAAAGACAGTTTAATAAGTAAGACAAAGTTGTGGAAGCAAGCAAAGCAAAATAAAGAATTAATTCACTACTTCACATTGGCAGGCAGGTGTTTAGCCACTTCCTGGAAAGCAGGGCTCCATCACACATAATGGTTACTTGGGAAGACAAATTCCGTAACCCAGAACATCCCCTTTTCCTTCTTCCTTCCCCTCAGCTGACCATTTTGGGTCAGCTGTCCTGGCTGTGTCCTTTCCCATCTTCTTGTGTAACCTCAGCCTACTCATTGGTGGGGTGGTGTGAGAAGCAGAGAAGACCTTAATGCTATGTAAGCATTGCTTAGCAATAGCTAAAACATGGGTATGTTATCAACACTGTTTTGGTCACAATTCCAAAACATAGCACCGTATGAGCTGCTGTGGAGAAAATTAACTCTGTCCCAGCCAGACCCAGTACCTGGTCAAAATAGTTTTGGCTCTCAAAACAATAATAAAACCTGAGAATTAATGGAGTCATGATTAAAATTATATTTATGGAAAGCTTTTTATTAATGGATGTGACTCCTTCCAATTTCTTGAAAGAGTAAACAAATCTGTGGTTAAGAGAAGTCTGACTGATAATCTCCTCTAATTTCTAAAAGATATCAGCAGTCACTAAAAGCTTTTAAGGAAGATAAGCAGCCTGAGAGAATAGAGCTATTGGTAGCTAAATAATTGGTTAGCAGTTAAGAAACAAAAGGTCAGAGTAATTTTCATTTTTCACAGTGAGGGAGATAGCTGCTAGGATCACTAAAACTACCTCTGCTAGAACTCATGATGTTCAGCAGTCATAAATGACATAGAAAAGAGGGTGAGGGTGAATAGAAGGTGAGAAAATTTTCTGATGATAATTGAAGAGACTAAAAATGAGAGCCAACTGTGAAATATTGCAGAATAATCATACGAGACTTAATGACTATGCAAAAAAAAAAAAAATTAAAAAGGTGTACTAGTAGATAAATGTAAAGTGTTGCAAAGAAAACAAAAAGCATCACTACAACATCATAAAAGTCCCTACTATGCCTTAATACCAATGATGAATGACTAAGTAGTTTGGGATTCTTTAGTTTAAGGCAAAGAAATTATGGACATGAGATATGATAGAAGTCTATAAGGTCATGAATGGCAGAGTGTAATTTTCCCAGTTAAATAAATGTGAAACATCAAATAGAGATGGCAGTTTCAAATCAAACAAAAGGAGGCAACTCTTTATAAAATATTTAGCTAACCTGTAGAACTCCATGACACAAGTTTTTAAGTATTTTAAAAGCACTGAGACTCAATGGAAGACCGGACAGTGATACAGAAGAGAAATCCTTAGAAAACTGTTAAATAAGACATCACTTTAAGCTTAGAAAGTATCAGACTGACATATTCTTGTAGGTTGAGATGATATGCTGGGAAACTGTGACTGCATGCTTCTTCTGTTTTTATATTCTTCACTAAGCTTCCATGTTTGACTGCTATCAGAGATAAGATCATGAGCTAAATGTACTTTGGTATGATGAAATATGGCCATCTTACATTCTTATGCCTGGCGGTGTTTCAATTATATCTGATAAAGATGGCCAGAGCTTTATGTAGGATCTACCTAGACAGTGTAGGGAGTTACCCAAAGATGATTAAAAGGTTTTTAAATTAAAAAAAAAAAAGTTATTTTAATTAGGCAATAAGGATAATTATATTTTCAGCTGCAAAAGCTCTGTTATTAAAGAATTCAAGTTAACAAAAAGTTTATACACAGCCCTTTACCCTGCCCTTCCTTCCAACCAGCCAATTCAGAAACCTCTGTACAACCTTCTTAGATGGAATTTTTTCTTTCTACTGTCTCTAAGCCTGTCATACAACTCCATGATCCTCTTGCCAATGTCTTAGTCTCTGTATAAATTGTAATTTCCTGAGGATATGCTATAATCCTATGCTATATCTAATATTTTGCAGTCTCCTGGAATAACAGTCATCATAGAAGTATCAACACATCCAGCTTGACAAAAAGTTCCACATGATCCAATCACTTCAATTTTTAATAAAAGTTTGAAAAAAAAATCACCTGCCTTTTACAGCTCCAAAGAATGAAAACGTCTGAAATAAAAAATAGCAATGAAAGTGAACTTTTTAATGCTTTTTTCCTGAACACTGAAATTTTTCTACAGAAGAATATTGTTGAAAGGTTAATCTTCCTAATTTTTTTTTTTTTTGTCTCTGCTCATGAGTACTGTGAGTCCTTACACAGAAAAAGTTACATGAAAATTAGCACTTGGATAAATGAAAGAAGGGAAGAAAGTCCACAAAGTAAATTATCAGTAGAATTAGACAACACTGACTTTTAATAGAGTTTAGAGGATTTCAATTAATTTTGGGTATCATATACTAGATATATTGAAAGTCTGGAGTTATCTAATGATAATACCAAAATGGAATGAAATTTAAAAAAAAAAGAAAAAAAAAAGAAAGAAAGAAAGAAAAAAAAGGTCTTTCTCTTCCTACCCAAAAAATGTGCAAAAGGGAAAATTATTTCATGGCATGACAGAATATGGTACTGATAAGGCATTAAAAATAATTGTTATTTTTATAGATGTTTTGTAAAACTGCTTAAACTTCAAAGACTTTAGTAAAAGTGGGAAGACTTACATTTCATAAGTTTCCTAGATTTTGCAGCAAGAAGAAAGCATCAACAGTTACACAGTAATGATAAGGCTGGTAAGGGAATACTGTGATTTCAGAGACACTTTGAATAGATCTTGTTCGAGTGAGATTTGTTTGTAGCTTAAAGAACAGATACATCCAAAAAAAGTTACTATCAGATGTTCAAGTCATGTACATTAAATGATCATTGTTTCTAAAGACATACTGGAAATACAGGGTCAGTTCCTTTCGATTGAGACAATATTTGGTATTTTAAAGTAAAATAAACATAGAAAAGTAAATACAGTTCCAGTACTCAGTAAATTGAAGGCTATCTGTATTAGGTAAGTAGTTAGACAGGGAAGTAGGTAGGTAGAATCCAAATCTTGTGTTAAGTTGAGCCATAATTAAAGTACAGCAGTTATAGTTTAAAATCAGGCAAATTAGGTCAAAGGATAAAAACCCCAGGGAAATAGACTGTATAATTCTGGTACAGAACTAAATGAGACAGTCATGTTTTGTCCCAGCCTTTCCTTTAATAGGAGAAAGATAGAAAAAATACTTTCTAGTTGGGGTGTGGGTGTGGGTGTGTTTGTTAGGTTTTGCACAGGATGTAGCTATGCTGCTTCTGTGTTAGGACACAGCTTCCATGTAAGAGTAAAGTAAGAGTGTTTTGAAGGCTTAGTCCTGGCTCCTCCTCCCCTCTTGTTTTCACATCTCTTTTTCATTGTAAAAATGAAGAGAGGAGTGCATTTTAACACCATCAAGGAAATAAAATTTCTCTTCTACATTGCGTATTTCAGCAGCTCTTTTACAGAATTTAAAAATTGACTGTAACATAGCATAGGAAACCAGAAGTCCTTATCTTAACCACCTCTTCACATAATATCATAATTAGGTTAGTTAATCAGAATAGTAGTTTTACCTTCTACAAACTATTTTCACTGTGCCACATCATAGTCAGTGTTCTCCAGGAAGGACTTTATTTTGTTGATTACATTTCTATATAACCTCTCTTGGAAAGACTGATTATGTTCCCAAACTGCTTTACAGTCTGCTCAGTTCCATTTTCAAGCAATTTTGCCTTGGATTTGAGAAACATTACTTGTGATGAGGTAAACCATTTCTGGATCTTTATGTACAATAGTGTCACATAACACAAGAAAAAAATTCTCAATTTCCACAGTACAGAAAAGTAAAACATAGAGTTTAACACTTAATTGTCTTAAATTCCAGCTCCTGATAGAAGTATGTACTTGTTATATATATATTCTATTTTTAAAAAATGAACTTTACATTTTGTTTATAAATCACATTTTCTCTCTATAAAAATCTGATCCACAATAACCATCAGTTGTCCTTCTTCAACAAAAATGATTCACCTTCCAACTGCTTTCTTATTATGGTCTTTATCTACACTGCAGGGCCTCTCAGATGCCACAATACAACGCAACTAAAACTCCCTTTGAGAGACCTCAAACTCTTCCAAAAGGGTAAATTCCCAACTTCAGATTCCTGATGAAGTCCATACAAATACTCTGAGGCAAATATCCAGCACTGAGTAAATGAAGGCCACAGAATGAGCTCCAGGACTGTATAGACCTCATTTTGCCATAACGCTTAACTATTAGGACATCTCCTGGATCTGTTCTAGTCTCCTCACAGCTTTTGCAAAACTTGTTAGAGAAGGACAGCCCTCAGTGATCTGAGTAAGAACCAGCTGTGCATGTGATCTCATGGGGAGAGATCATTTTCTGCCTTTCTCTGCTTTGATAGCATAGACATAGAGAGGGGAGTACTTTCCATGCATCTGAATCAATTCTTCTGATTGAACTAAGTTGGTTCTTCAGCTGAATAGCGGTCCTGAGTATCCAAACTATTTCAATGATTCAGTTGCCCAAACATGGGTGTCTAATGATCTGTGGGATGTCCTAGCACATCCACCTGGCTTCTGGCTATCAGTCAATATGAGTGCCGCCTCCTGTATATTCTATGACACATCTGACTGCTCTCTGTAGATTATTTGAATGCTAAGGGTCTCTCAAAGATCTCTGGACTTTACTCAGAGCTTGAACACTTAATTCATTTTTAAACACCTGCACGTAGACTCTTAAGCTGAAGTGTCTAGAATCTGCAGCTGAATCCCACCCTTAGTTTTTCCTACCCTTTATATGAATCCTATTCTCAGTCACAGCATTATACTGTAAACATTAGTTTAAATAATATCCTGAGAGTTTTTTTGTGCAGTGTCTATTATGCATGACAATGAGAAATTTAGGTTCTTTGCTTTTTCTGTCAACAACATAGAGTTTAGCTTAAAATTTTTGGCACTGCAACAGCATAGCACAGCAACCAGCATGGTGCTGATTTTGTGAAAAATGCGGCATCTCCTAATAACTCCTTCCTCTGTTCTGCAACCAGTTGTCAATGGAGATACCTATGCACCTTGCTCCAGCAGCAGCTGTGACCAACAGGCACATTTAAATTAAACATAGTCATGAATGCATGTCATTAATTATGACTTTTTAAAATACACTGTAGTTTCCTCAAATATATTAGGTTACTAATATATTTGTCACTAATATATTAGTGACAAATTTGCAGACTACCTATCTGATGGCAAGCGCTGTGAACAATGATTAATTCTTTTTCATTTTTTAAATAAGTTCCTAATTCTCCATGTAGTTGCTATACCAGAAAAAATATACTAGAAACTTTCCTTCAGGTCATCCTAATGAAATGGCATAAAAAACACTTTACATTTTTTCTAACACAAATTTAGACAAACTTTCATATTTATTATAGAAGTAAAAGATGGATCTGGGAATGTTTACTCTTTAGATAATGAGATAATTATTTGCAATTGCAATTGCAGTGTTTGCAATTTAAAATTCAGAGTTTAAGCACAGACTGTGATAACAGCTCTTCAAATCTAGACAATACTACAAATTCTGAAGACTAATATGGGACTAATATGGGACAACATTAAGGATATGACTTCACAGAAAATCTTCAACTAACAAATATAAAATAGGAAAAGAGATATTACTTGATTGTTTTAAATTATTTTTTTTAGAGGACTGTAGTGCAAACATTTTTCATGTTAAACATAGATACATGCGATTAATATTAACTGGTCCCAAAAGAGTTGATTCAGTCTCATGGGGTATTTTCAGTCTTCTTACTCAAATTTTGCAGCAGTCATTATATTCTGAAGTAATTTTTAACTTTTCTAAAATTCTGTCAAAAGTTTTCTTTGAATGTTATAAAAATTACTGACAATTTGCTTACACTGTGAGTGGATATCACATCCTTTTAATATTTTTGTTTTCTTGATGTATGAAATACTGGCAGTTTCTGCAGACTGACTAGAAAGTACTGAAGCTGAATGATAACACTCACTAAAATGAACATATCCAGACTGCAAAAAAACCCTGTCCCTGTTACTTTCCATGTCAAGTGCATAAGCTGCAAAAACCTATCTTTTGTCTGCTCAATCGTGGAAAAGGAAGTGACAACTGCAGCATTTTACAGCTCATAACAGTGTCAGAAGCAAAGTCAATAAGGAAGAACATACAGGGGGAAAAAAAATCCCTCACAATGTGTACTTCATTGAAGAGAAATAAGTAAGAACAAGAAAACATCTCTACAGTGACAGCAAACACATGAAAATAACAACAGAAAAAAATACAAATAAGGAAAGGCAAAACAGAAAACGAATCATAAAAGAAAATGGTTTCAGTGGGTGATAGTAGTTAGAAAAACATATAAGCACCTAGAAAAAGAAGTGCTCCTGGAAGCTAAGGAAAAGTTTGGGAAAATTAAAGTTAGTGGAAGTTTAGAGTAAGAGCTAGACAGAGAGGGAGGGAGGGACAGATTCTAAAATAATTCAGTCTTTAGCTGGGACAAAAAAAAGTTAATTCAAACAGCATTCACACATATTTCATGATTCTGGATGTCAGTTCTTCTGGCTATGGATTATCTAGGTTTAAATAACATTTTCTGTGTTATATTAAAACCTTAATCTCAAAGCATTTTCTTTTATTTCTGTGCATTTGCAAAATTCATTGAAATATTATATTCAAAAAAGGAATTAATCCAGATCATCAACATCAATAGAGGTGTTCCTGTTCACTTTAAAGGTCTTTGAGCCCCTCATAAACTAAAATCTCTGCACTGGTACATAGGTACATAGACAATAAAGAAATTTAAAAAGAAAAAAAAAAAACATTTAAAGATAATTCCCTGAAGGAAGCAATAGCAGCAATCGAATCTCTGATCCTCTCCACCCCCAAAAAAAGCTTTTGTACAATCTGACCTTTGCTGCTATTTTATACAAAGAGTTACATCCTGTATTATATTTCAGAATTGGTTCCAGAAAACTGGTTCATTTAATATATTATGCCTACCAGTGACAAACTTTATAGACTTGGAATCTCTAGCCTTTTAGATAAGTCTAAGGATTTGAAGCTGATATGAAAATGTGTAAAATACAGTGATTAAAGGGATAGGGTAATAGGTAACATGAGAAAATGTGTTTCTGCCTATTAAGTCAGTAAAGTTAAAAAATTATCTTTAAAAGCGCTCTTGTCATCTTATCTTTCAGGAAGCTTGTGCTTATGAATTTCACCCTAAATGGCTCTGTTGCAGAATAACATGGATCTTCAGATGCATCAAAAGAAGAGAAATATCAGGGAGCCTGGTTACTGCTTATTAATAAAGATTATGAAAATTATTTCATGTGATTTGCTGAGAATGTTAATAATCAGATCTATGCAAAAGGAAAATATAATGGAAGCTAGATGCAAGAGCAAGCTTATCTTCTGCCCTGAATATAGAGTGCTATTTTGCCATGTTAATGCCCTAACTAATGAGAACCAACATTTATTTTGTAAATAACATCTCCCAAAATAAAAAAAAAGGTACATATTCCAGCAATATTCAGAAACGCAAAACTTAAGATGCTTTTCTGGGAGAAGGTATATGTATTTGAGTTTCTGGGTGTATTGTGAAGTATTTTAATCACATTCCTCAATTTTGCTTGCATAAGAAATTCTCTAAGAAAAAAACAAAGATAAATTTATGCTAATAGCAAATGAATGAGCAGGTCCTTATGATTTCTGTTATTTCTAAAACTTGGAAAGGGTAGAAGAGAAGAACATTTTGAATTTATGTTGTTTAATAATAAATCTGTTTCTAGCAAGCAAGTAATCTAGCAAATAGAAACCCTGCAATTTATGGAAGTGTGATTTTTGGATTTATGCATTATAATGAAATCATTATTCTTATTTCTGACAAAAAAAAATTATTATTAGGATTCATATACACTGGCACCAACTAGAGGAGAAAATTTATGCAAAAATCATAAAATTATATGTCCTATAATTTATCCAGTTAAAAAAAATAAAAGCAATTAGTACATAAATAACAGCCAATGGCTTGAGAAGGATTTTGCCTTAAAGCTCATTTTGAAAACTGGCAGGTACAGACTTGGAAGAGAAAAAAACAGTGCACATTTTAAACAGAAAAATAAATGTTAAATTCTGTTTTTTATATGACAGAAGATACGTTTCTTCATTATTTACTGGGGGAAAAAATCATATTAAAGAATAACCTTACTGCTAATTAAATATTATGTATTTTTGGTGCATATAATTTCCATAGACTCAAGAAATGAAAAACAGCCCGATACAAGTTAGAAATATGTTGTACTTGTAATATTATTTTGCCCATTTCTGTTTAGAAGCAATGGTTATGTTGAACATGAGATTGTGGGTAAAGCATGATTTAAATTAAAACTATGCTCTGGGGTGTGACATACTTAGATTACAATAAGCCATTGTTAGATTTTTATGTCTCTTATATGGGTTCTGAGTGGAAGCCAAGAAATGCGCCACTGGCCCTACAACCAGGAAAGGGAGCATGGAGAGCTCATTCCAGGATGATTAATCTAGAATGAATTTCAGAGGCTGCCATGAACCAAGATTGAACAGCTTCCTTTCTATGAAACAGGAAGGAGGGGGGAAGACAGACAGACCAGCAAACTGAAATTAATTCATTACTAGCTCTAACGCTATTAGGTGAATGGAAAATTTCCATCTGACTTAGTTAATTCAAGGTTCAGCCTTCTACAGAAAACCTAATGAGTTCTCCATCTCATTCATCAGAACTGCTTATGTATAAGCTAATAGAGGCTAATAGAGGTTTTTTGTATAATCAAATTTGGGTCTTTCCTATTACACCATTGTTACTGCTTTCACCCAAAGGCATGATGACCATTGAGACTGCACTACTTCAAGTCTTAACATGCTTGTATTTTGGGGATTACCAATGATTACTTCCATTCTACTGTGAA
Organism: Pygoscelis adeliae; assembly: GCF_000699105.1. NCBI lineage: Eukaryota > Metazoa > Chordata > Aves > Sphenisciformes > Spheniscidae > Pygoscelis > Pygoscelis adeliae. Next base: position 2,727,753 of record NW_008825308.1, on the reverse strand, counting down.
CATCCTGAACTGTGGAAATCCATAAAAAAGCATCTGGAGAAAAATATTTGCAAATAAGTGCTGTATTTATCTAAATGTAAATAGAGACTAAAGAATCAGTATACTTGTGGTTAAAATACTTCTGATATAAAATATATAATGAGTCAGTGGTATCAGAAGTCTACTAAGATTCTTGGAGCACTGGTGCAAAATGTGTCAAAAAGTAAAGAATAACTAATATAAGTAAATAAAATAATATTCATTAGAAGTAAGCCTGTACTGCTGAGACTGACTATCTCTTCTTATTTTTGCATTAATGAATGAGATGTTCAGAAAGTTGTGCTCTGAAGTTCCACAGAGAGTTTCACAGCTGTCAGGGTGTAGCTCATGTACCTTACCAGCTATAAAGCTGAGTGCTAACCCATACAGAATAAAATACTCAGTCGTCTTTTTAAAGATGATAAAAAATCAAAGTTTGCACCAGTGAATAAATAAAAAAAGGAGGAAAAAAAAAAGAAGAAAATTAAATTCAAGTTGTGATTGTACTTAACTAAAATGCAGGGATCTGCAGCCTGATACCAATATTGCTCTGAAGAAGAAAATGTATCTGTTGCTTACAAACCAAGAAACTCAACAAATGAATAGTCCTGAGAGACAACAAAGCCTTCTTGAATCAGCACAGCAATGATACCTTTCCTCTGTTGAAAAATATCAGCCATCAACTTACCCTGACTTCCTGATGCCTGTTGACTTCCAAACTGTGAGTCCAAAGCTATCATCTGTTACACAGGAAAGGTACCATATAAATCAATGATATTTTGCCTGAGGCAGCATCTTCCAGCCCTAACCTACTACAGACCTGAAACTCTACACACATCTTCCCTTTCTGAGGAACAGTAACTTCCACTTCAGTCTGGTGACCATTCTGAATTCAGCCATTTTAATCACTTGCAGAAATGTGTATGAGTACATGCTGAAAATCAAGCTAAAAACTGACAGCACAGCTTATCATCTCATACAACCATCAAGATCACTAGCTCAAATACCCAGAACTTCCAAATACAGTTTTTTGGCTTGTTTTTGTAGGAACACATTTATGTGAAATGGGTGTCTATCATTATTTAACCTTTCCACCACAATAATTCCTAAGGGCTCTGTCCAAAGGGAATCCTCAAAATGGAGAAAGAAGAATAAAGGCATTCC
>NW_008825308.1:2705997-2726486 GCF_000699105.1 Pygoscelis adeliae | reverse complement strand
AAATACAGAATAAGGAAGTATAAAAAATGGCATGGACCCAATTCTGTACATCCACACAGTTTGCTGCAGTGGTCAGGGGTACCAGTCTAGGCTGGAAGCACTACAGTCAAGTAGTTGAGGACTCAGGTCAATACTGAGATATAAAATGGACATATTTTTCTTTTTGGAATAGGCACATATAAGATCAATCTTTTCTATGAAGCATGGGTAAGTGTAGGCATGTTGAGTGGAGTTCATCTAATCACATGTAGGTATCTACAGCGTAAGCATAAACAATATCTGCATCACTCATCCAAATTTTACTTTAGAGATGGAAATTGACATTTTTTGCCTATTCAATTCATTCTGTAAGTTGTACAACACCATTAATCTCAGTCTAAATGCAACATCTAAACCAGGTCAGATGAATAGAACTCTATCTGCATCGATTATAAAGGGTTCCTACATCAACTAGCTCAGAAGTAGACATCTAAACATAGCTGAAATGAATTCCAATCAACTTTCTGTTTCGCAGAGAGTAGAATTCATTTCAGCTACTTTTAGTTTTCTATGCTGTGAAACATGGAAGTAATATATATCTTTATTTTAGCAAGTTTCAAACATGTTTCAAGGAAGTTTCCGAAATATTTACTTATTTTTACATTGTTGTTGTATCTCCATTAGTTTACAACTTTTCAAAACAAAATGAGTATATGAAAAGTTCAACAGAAACTACAGTCATGAAAATTCTTATTTGAAATTTTAGATCTTGCAGTATTTTGCCATATTTTGCCCTGAAGCATATCTTGTTCAGTTTGACAATCAGTAGACTTGCACAAAATGTAGAATTCCTCTCATGTGCCTGTATACTGACTAAATATCCATGTATCACTGTGGTATTGTTTCAGGGTTATAAGGAAAGTAATCAGTGGTAAAGATAAACATAAAGCCTGATTCATTCTCCTTCAACTGAATGCAGATAGGTCAAATGCCGTCAGTTCCAATATTATCACCACTGACACATATCTACCTGAGAGAAGAATCAGACCTCTCATTTGAAGCATTTGCATAGACCAAATTCACAGCAGCTGTAACCAGGCAAACCTCACTTCTGTTATGGTATTGAGCCCAAATACTTCAGATTTCAATTTGACACAATCTATCATAAGCTCATATTCACAGTACCAGTCCTAAAAGTGATCCGTAAGCAAAGATGATAATTTGTAAGCACTATACAGGGACCCTAAAGTTATAGGCTGAATTTCTGAGCTTCTAGCTCTGATACAAGTTCTTTCTAGAATCTTGGGGAAGCTATCTAGTTACTATGTTTTACAGTTCCCAGCAAAATAAGGGATACTGTCTCCCCCTTGTCTCCATTTTTCTCCATGGGCTTCTTTTAAATAGTTTTGTACTATTGTAATTATTCAGCTAGATTTTTGATCTATGATCTTAATATAACAGGATATTCTAAATTAAACATCCTGTAGTTGTAGCATCATAAAAATGGTCTTATAAAGTATTTAAATTTGTACTAATTGAAGAAGTTACACTGATTTAACTACACCAGTATAATTAGGATAATAAAAATACTAACTTTCACACATATACAAAACTTTGCATCACAAACTCTCTAGGGAAAAGATTACATAATATATTATGTGTTTAGGACAGCAGTGATTTCAAGTGAGGGTGAATTTTCTTTTTATGACTCAAATGGGTAAGATTTTGATCTTGCAGGGTGTTTGCTTTAGTGTGGTCCATAGGACCACCTGGATTTGAAAAGAATATTCATGTACAAAGAATGTGCAAAATTCTAATTTCCTATAGTACAGACAAAACCAAAGGCAGACAAGGTTTTTGGTTTTTGGTTTTTTTTTTTCGTTCAGGGAGCTAACTTCCTTTGCACATAAAGCAAAACCCTTTTCTTCATTGTTTTTTGACTTATGTTCCAAGTACCATTACTACACTAAACTGAACCACAATAACTATCTTTCTTCATATACTTAGCTGGAGTCCATATGCTTCATAAAGTAATTTACTTCAGTGCAATTTCACTGTGGCTTATGTTATGACACATCACCTCACAGTTATTGCTGGCTCAGTCTGTTTATTTAAAAGACAAGTAAGTCTTTAAGATGACCTGGCTCTCTTGTAATTATATGGAGTTAGTTTATGAAATCCATCCCTCAGTTGCCTGTGGCTATTTTTCAGGTGCTTCAGATTTACAGTGTAGCATTTTTTGGCCTTTGTATTCCAGTTGCCCTTCTGCATCTATGAGTGTATTCCTTCTTTATAGAGAGAGACTTTGGGAGACAGCATGCTTTGAATTGACAGCAATCGCAAAAGATGTGTATTCTGTTCCAGTGTTTACTGAATCATAGGACTTCCTTTGTCATCTTCCTTTGGTCACTAACAATTACCCGTGTTCTGATGACAAACAGTAACTTCTTAAGCCATGGTAATCTGATTGCATGTCTTTGCCCTCAGGTTTTATACACCATTGCTTCCAGGATCTGCTACCATCATAACGTCTTTTTTTCCTAATCTCTCTGCAGTTTCTCACACGGCTTACTGATTAATGTTCTAACCTCTGTGTTTGTTCGTAGAGAAATCACGAGTCACCCAGCTGAGTTTCTGCTCAAACTATCTTAATATGTGCTTAGTTTGGCAATCTCCTCTTACCTGCTTACATAAGAAAGACTAATGGTATCTTACAATTATTTTAACTGTAGACAGGTGGCTAGAACTCCTTCTGATATTAAAAACAAACAAACCAAACAAACAAAAACCCAACCCCCCCAACAACAACAACAAAATAATCCCAAGGGTGTTTTTTCTATTTTGTTTGTTTGTTTGTTTTGGTTTGTTTTGTTTTGTTCTTTTCACCCCCTAGCTTGGTATGATTCTTCCAGGAGAGCCCTGTTGCTGTAGCTTAGCTGAGTGGCAGACAAGCTATACATTGTCTTCCACCTTTAAACTGAAAAGAATCTCTCTTTCTTTCTTTCTTTCTTTCTTTCTTTCTTTCTTTCTTTCTTTCTTTCTTTCTTTCTTTCTTAACAAAATTACATTCCATTTATTAAAAAAAAAATGTTCAGATAACAATGTATTTTAAAAGTCTTTTAATGATACAGTACCATAAGAATAAAAAGTAATTAATTTAGCAAAATTAGCTTGATTTGTAAAGGTTATTTGGAAAAATCTTTCCTCAAGCATATTAGGGATGGAGGAAAGTTCACAAATGACATCATGAGACAGATGGGAAGAGAAGAACACACCAGATTGCTATTGTTTTATTATATGAGATGGGTTAGGAAGGATTATGTCAGCTGTTAGTTCATTTGAGGAAATTATCAAGAAGTTAATACCCAAGTGCTTCTGAGAAAAACTGCAGTTTGGGGAATTTGCCACCTACAGTGTGAGCTGAACCCAGCAGTAAGCATGTATTATGTATCTCCCCTTTGTGCCCAATTCCAGAGTCTTTTCTAGCCCTCAGCTATAGACCTAGTCCTTTCACTGAAACTGTAGAGGATCATGACTTAAGCATTGGAAGTCCCTAGATTACAGCTAAGACAACAGCTGTTGCACATATGCTCACGTAAAAAGGAAGAACACTGCACAACAGTAAAAACAACTATCCAGTTCCAAAGAGGAAACAATATCAGACACTGGGCTTTGACAAAATGAAAGCTGTAAAAACAATGCCTTCCCCAGTCCTCAAGCCACTTACCATGTGTTTAAAACTGTGTTAGACCATGAGAGAGTATGAAAAAATACTGTCTGGTATGCAATAAACCTATCAGAACTTTTGCCGTGTGGGCTCACTGCCAGAAAGGTATAACCTTTTCAAAATTGCAAAAGCCCCAATTTGCAAAAGGAAGACATTTAAGTGTGAAAGACAATTGAAATTAGGCTCCTGAAAGACTAGGTCAGGTATTCAACAAGACATTAAGCATCATTCATGTGGAATTTGCAGAGTTACCTTGAGGAAAGCAAATCAGAGAAAACTTGCTGTCGTACTCCAATTTCTGGCTTGCAGCTTCCATGGAAAGGCTCCTGCAACAAGATACAGGAGAGGAGGAAGCTGGTATTCAGTAGTGTCTTGCTCTCAGAAAGAAAGCAGAGCTCTGAATCCCCAGGAATCTGCTTCAGCTTCCAAATTTCAGATTCATGTTTCATACAGGGGTGCTTAACATGCCAGCACTCAGCATGTTGGCTGCTTTGAATACTAATTTACGTTCCTGTATTTGGTATATAGTTACATCTAGGCACCTAAACCAGCACTGCAAATTCAATTTTGAGTATCTACATTTTAGATGTCGCAGTGCTAAGCATCACAATGCCTTCTGTTGAATTTCTGACTGAATCATTTTTCAAAACGAGACTTGGGATTAGAGAGAAATATGGGATTAGGTATATAAAGGAGTACTATAGTATGTAAATCATATATTGGCCAATCTGTGCTTAAGTAGTGCCTATCCTTGATGTGTGTAAAATACATTAATATTGTCTCTGATCAGATTGTTTTCTATGTTTTCTTTGTTTTCTATATATTACAGTTCTTCTACACATGCTTAGATCTTGTCTAAACAGACACCCAGGGTCTGCTCCATATAAAGCTGTCTTTAAATTCTGTCATCATACCTAACAAATACCAGCAAAAGAAGGCCTGTTATATTTTTACATTGCTTGTTTCACAGTAGCAACACGTCTGAAAATAGTACCATTACCATACCTTCCTTTTTCCTCCTCACCTATGACCTGATGCTTAAAGAATTCTTCTAGGAAACACAAAATGTATCTTGGCAGGTCAAGAAGATTTTTAATGTGACTCCCTAACTTGCTGCAGGGAGTATTCAGCTACTAGGCTTGTTGTTTTCATATATATGAAAAAAAAAAAAAAAACAACTGCTATTGTTATTCCTAGATGAAAAATAAGCATAATTACATATTTGTCCCTCTCAAAGTATTTTGAAGGGACTATAGCATTTTAAATGAGAGTTTATTGTTACTGCTGTTATACTATATTATTACAGCTGGTTTTATTAAGACCATTAAATGTATATAGTTTTAGTTATATGCATTATTTTGGTCTAAAGACTTTTTTGTAGTTTCCAACTACATAACTACATAGAACAAAGTGTCATTATTATAAATTATTTTATGGTGTTTAGTGTTGTCTTTGCTAATGAAAATTATCTTTTTTTTTTTTTTAAAGCTCAGATGAGTTACTTCAGGACACCTACCATTCCTGCCTATCACTTAGGAAAAAAAAAAAACACCACCAAACATGGTAAGTTACTGTAAGGTAAATTTGCCAAGCTCAGCCGTACATTTGTACTTTGTGTTCCCAGCTGAGGCAGATTAGAGTGTTTAACTTAACATTAAAATAAAAAGCTATTTATTTCATTGTACTTGACACTTATTTTGCATACGATAAAAATCAAAACTCCACAATTCCAGTATGATTTCTGTGAACCATACAGATGATGTGGAACTGCAAAACATTGGGGAGTGCTAAGGGTATCTCAAGATGTTAGTAGCTGAAATCCAGAACAAGGTCTCCTGTGGTCTGCCTGTGGAATAATTTGGGTTTACAGAGGCAATTGTTCTTCCCTAAATAGAAAGAGATGATTTATTATGTTAGAAGAGCAAGTCAGGAGAAGAATCTCAACATTTTTTTCCCTGCTACAGACAGCTTCACAAATGATCTGAAAGCTCACTATGGAGCTTACAGGAATGCTTTCAAGCACTTTTTTAAAAAAATGAACAAAAACATTATACTAGATTGAGCTGTTTCTCTTTGACTCGTTTTACAATGTTTTTGGTATGACATTGCAAAATGCTGTAATTCAGCAGTCATGTTATACACTGCAGAATCTTGCTACATATACTACTACTGCAAACACTAACGAGTGCATGCAGAGCAATTGAGTGAGAAACATCTATTATGTAAAGTGCAGACAATGTATTTTTGGTAGCTAACTGCTGCTTATCTACTTAGCAATAACACATCTACTCTGTTAAATAAAAGAAGTTCAAGCAACAAGATGATGCCTGATTATCCAGGCTGTTTAATTGTCAGGTCACTCTCTGGACCTCTTGTGGACTGCCTTTAACTGACAATCTTCTAGAAATCCTAGAGGCAGTTAAGTCCAGGGATGACTCCCATAGACAATAGGCACAAAAGTGTTCAAGGATTGGATCCCTTCACTCCACATCTCTCTCCAACTTTAACACAGAGAGCTTTGTACCCTGTGCTACCACTACATGTCCTCATGCCACAAAACAAAATATGAAACATGCTGACTCAGTTTCACACTAGGAAGGAAACAGTCAACTGAGCCTTTCCAGCTTTTAAAGCGTTTTGACCTGAAAAAAAAAGAAAGGGGAAAAAAAAAAGGCCTGGGAAAATAATTCTGTCTTAAAATCATACCGCTCCTATACTGAGTCCAGAGCACTTCCAGAACCAAATGCTATGCAGTGGGGATGTAGCAATCTGCTCTACAGGGAGCTGGCCTTAACAGTGGGGGAATGCTGTTCTATTTATCGATACATGTAACCTCAGTGATATGGCTATCATGAGCTTTCCTTTCATCTAGTTAACAGTGAAATTTCCTGATAATTATTCTTAGCCATGATGTGACCATTTTTTTTGGTGCTTTCAGCAGAAAGAAAAGACAAGAAAACAACTAAAGCAGTCATCTATTTTTTTCTGTAATCATGTCAAATACACTCCAGTATGCTATGGTACATATTATACTATCTGAGCTATAATTCATTCTTTCTTTCCCCAGAGGGTTATTTTGCTTATTTAGACTTTCTTCTTAGCTGTATACAAAGACAGTATTAGATTGTTAAAAATACAGTGTAATGGAAGCTTTTGTTTAAAATGGTTTCTCTTTTGTTATCTTTTTAAATGTTACTGTCTGCTGCTCTTGTAAAGAACTTTTCTTGTTGCAAGCATATTTAATTCTTTTCACTCTGATAGGTTGACTTATCTTTCTGTAATAAAGAAGGTAGCTACATTGCTAAATTCAGCCTTTATGCCTGCAGTGGCTGTAGGTTAGTTAGAGATGATTGCACTTGACTATAGAACAATTATTAGTCAATTCAGGTGTCTCAGTGCTTGAACTAAAGACAACTTGAAGACTTACAAAGTGGAAAAGGAAAAGGACTTGTTATATATGGCTTAAAGTTGCTAAGCAGTGCAAGACTTAAGTGAAAATAATAAGAAATCAGAAAGAAGTGGAAAAAGCTATGGTTTTAGATAGCCAAAATTTCCTCCACCGTTGGTTCCTCCATATGTCTCAAGTCTTTCAAAATATGCTACAAGAAAAAAAAGAAACAAAAAACCCAGTTTGACATCTGGGAGAAACAAGAGAGAGAAAGAGAGAAGAGAGGAGAGAGACGGGGAGAGAAGAAGAAAGAAAAGAGAGAGGGAAGGGAGGGAGGAAGGAAGGAAGGAAGGAAGGAAGGAAGGAAGGAAGGAAGGAAGGAAGGAAGGAAGGAAGGAAGGAAGGAAGGAAGGAAGGAAGGAAGGAAGACATGCATGTATGTGTCTACTCATTTTTTTGAAAAATACAGATAAGTTCTAAGACAATCATTCCCTTCAAAGGTGAAGCTTATACCTCCTATGATAATTTACCCTTTTAAGGAAAGATGTGGAAGCTGGAAAGTAGAGTGCACTTGATACAGGAATGTCTGACACAGAATGATACAGGGATAGCCTACAAACCGGGGAAAAATGAACAAAGTATATGAATATACCTCCTGTGAAGTAAATGACACTATGCAAATAATGAAATGCAAAGGTAGTGTTATCACCAACAGACCATAACAAATCTGGGGAAAAGAACTAATTTTTAACACCATTCAAATAACTGCCATGAGTTTCACCTATAATTATTTTTATATTCTAATAACAATAACACTGTAAAAGATTGTGGTCATTCAGTACTAAACTATTCAAGTGTAACAAAGAAGGTGTAATTTAATATACAGATATATGGTTACCTTAGTAATGAATTCTGTACAGCATTGGTTAATTCTCCCTCCCCTTGACTTTAAGAACTGGTGAGGTGGCACAAAGCAGCCAGGCCAAGACAGGAAATGGCGTGCTCAAAATTCATGTGTTCTCATTCAACTTACAGAAATGGGTGAACCCATGTCAGTGTGGAGAGTACACTGAGGGAAAGAAATGAACATGTTCTGAAAGTCTGAAAATAAAGAACACTTAGCTCCTGTGCACTGATTATCAGTGCTGACACAGACCACTTACCCTACAGCAGTTTTGAGCTCTTAGTGCATGATGTGTGGGAAAAATTGAGGTCTGAACACACCAGAATATAAAACCAGGAAAACTTAACTAGTTCCCTACTGTGCCATCTAGACCACAGAAACAAGAGCAAATCCAGTTTTATGTGTCCAATACAATACAGGCTACCACCTTAGCAAAAAAAGAGAAAAACAATGTGGCTAGATATAAAAGATTCAATCTTTATCCTTAAAAGCTTATTTATATTTTCCTCTTCTTTAACTCACACCATATTCTACCTCTTTCAAATAATGGCAGTGGCAACATTCAAATCCATCTAATCATGTAACAGATGGTTATATGGCAATTATATGGCAATGGATATATATCACTTGCTTTGTAATTCCAGAAATATTCCTTAACTTGCCTTGCATCCCTTACAAGATTCCAAGTCACTTAGATTTAGATACCCAAGCTTATGCTTTGGTTCTCCGGGAATATATGCACCCTTGCTGAAGCCCCCAGTCTTAACAGAACACACTGGATGAATGTAAAATGAAGGTAGGGCTGCTGTGCTGAAAGGCAACATCTCCTATTCATGTTGAATACACATTACAATTGGTCTTAGAAACTCAGTTGGTAAACTTTTGCATTAACTCCTTCTGTCAAGCTGCCTGACTCAACCTTAGAAATGACTCTTAATATTACCTCCAGAGGCTTTTTATTGCCTTCTTAATTCTCCTTAATCTGCCTATCCCTAGTTTTTCACTGCTTTTTCATTGCCTGTCTGTTCACAATAGAATCTAAAAATGCAGGGTTATCTACACGCAAAGTCCTTTCTCTGTGGATTGATCCTTCAAGTCTCTGACTACAAGCAGAAGTATGTTTCTTAGTCCTGTTATACTGTCATGTAAATCAATTGCAGATCACTGAGGGAACTGAGGGCTTGCTGTTCTCACAAACGCCTTTGACACACAGTCCTGCTGGGCCAATATTATACTTTCTGGTATCTTTCACCATCCTTGGTATCAGAGAAGGCATTTAAAGATAAAAATCTATTTCACATAGCAGGGGACAGAAGTGAAGATGCATTTTATGTAAATTAAGTTAAAAAGTCTCCAGACTTCTTTACTTGAAGTGATTAAGAAAGCTGATGGAGTGTAATATGCATGGAGACATTTCTCCTGCCTCTTGACAATTGAATTTTGATTGGCTAAGCTTACTGTAGTGCTGTGCATGTCAATTAGGAATAAAATGATTGTTAGCACTAGAGAATAATCTGCTAATAAGACAGACTTAACGTGCAATAGGTTGTATGGTATGGATGCAAATTTAGAATGTTTTAAAATGTAAAATGGGCTTAAGGGCTTTGCAGTATGTCCATATAGACATACTCCTCCATCCATCAGTGGAGCTTAGCATCAGTAAAGGGGTCCATTCAGCAGTTGAATATTTTTACCATTTTCTGTGAATGTTCAGTCACATAGTACTATTAACATTTTATGACACTGCATTCCTATCATTTTATTCTGTAACTTGACCTTGGGAATGTTTATATTTTGAAGAATGTATTTGAAAGGTACACAATATGTGGAAACCAAATAAATCCAAGGATTTAAAGTAGTCCCCTTTGGCTATGGCACCCAGAAGCATTTTAAACAACTGTCTTGATTAAAGCTAGTATAAAAGGGGAAATCACAAATACAGTCTGCTGTTTAACAGCTGTTTCACAAGATGCTACTTTTCACATTATCTTAATAAATTTGTAAACCTCCTCTGTGTCCTGGAACTGCCTAAGTACTCTCATTTTTAACTGCAGAGAAACAGTTTTCTGTCTCTGGCACTCTATACTTTCACATAAGTAACCATGGCAGTATTTTTCCTTATAATTATTCTAAGAAGGAAATGTCACTGCATTGGTTTTTTTTCTGTGTAAAAGAAACATTGGATTCACACCCACATACAAAATCGCTTCCACCTCAGGAAGAAGATAGATTTGTGAGGTAGGATTCAGCTGAGATAGGTACTAGGAGAACCAATCACTAGGAGACTGAAATCTAGGTTCGTTTTACTTGCCCAGTTGAAATCAACCATTTACTTGCACTGAAATCAACCATTAATTCACACACAAACTTTAGAGGATTAAAAATGAAAGACTAGAGAAAAATATGTTTCTTCTCCCTCACATATTGCTAAACTTTGCTAATTGAAGTCAGCAATTGACTTCAATTATTTGAAGTCAATTTTGGTACTGGTTAAAGTACTAAAGGTTTTCACTGGTTATTACCAGTGTGAGGGACAAGTGTGATACACAGTCTTTGTCAGACCTTGCAGTCCTCATCTCTATTGTCTATACTGTGGATAGATACAATGCAGGCAGTTATGTCACCATGCTACTACTGCACAGGAACAACCTCATCAGCAAGGTGACACAGTGATGACTCCACACTTCAGGGGTTTTCTTCTTACATTTTTTTTTTACTCAAAACTTTCAGAACTATGAGTACACAAGACATACATTACTGAGCTCCAGGAGACATAAATGTTGCTGTTAAACACAGAATGAACTTACACACACACACAAAAAAAAAGCATCTGAAAGCTTAAAATTCAAATGTACAGTCTCAGCAGGTTACAAAAGCCTATCTCCCTAGCAGTTCCAAAACTTTTCTCCCCATTACAGGAAAACAGTAGACGTATACATCTTTAATGAGATATGTCTATCTTTCCAGGGCCATGTTCAGTAGTTAATTTTCTATTGACCCCAGATACTCCAAGCTATTCACCTGGGCTACAGCTTAGACCACAGATGTACATTCTACCACTCTTCACCTCACTCCTTCTTGATATATTTTCTGTTTCATTTTAACATATTAACTCTCTCAAAGTGTTTTGCTCTGCAGATTGACAAATTGCTTTTGACTTTTAATGTCAAATGTACTTTAGTTTATAGTCTTTCTTGTATCACTTGTCACCTGTTCTAGGGCAGAAAATGGCATCAAAACCCTTCAGCATTCCGTGTGCAGCCCTCCTATGGAAGCAGGAACAGTTTGTGTTTCCCATAGACTTTTGGCTTGATGTTCACACTCTGTCTGCTACAGAACAACAGCATGAGCCTTCCTATTTCTTTGTAGCTCTAATCTTTTGGGGACAATATGAATGTGCAGATATGTTTCTGCTGACAACAGGTACAACAAAGTCAAAGGCAAAACAACATGCAACTCTGAGGTCAGCAGTGCCCATACTGCTTTCTACCTTTTTTTTAGGGTTTGGGCTAAATGCATTGACTGCTGCAGGGAAGGGAAGGGAAGGGAAGGGAAGGGAAGGGGAAGACAAAATCACCCAAACTCAAAAGTCTTCATGTGCCTACAAGTAATGGCTTTTGTTTGTTTGGGTCTTTTCTTCCTTCCTTCCTTCCTTCCTTCCTTCCTTCCTTCCTTCCTTCCTTCCTTCCTTCCTTCCTTCCTTCCTTCCTTCCTTCCTTCCTTCCTTCCTTCCTTCCTTCCTTCCTTCCTTCCTTCCTTCCTTCCTTCCTTCCTTCCTTCCTTCCTTCCTTCCTTCCTTCCTTCCTTCCTTCCTTCCTTCCTTCCTTCCTTCCTTCCTTCCTTCCTTCCTTCCTTCCTTCCTTCCTTCCTTCCTTCCTTCCTTCCTTCCTTCCTTCCTTCCTTCCTTCCTTCCTTCCTTCCTTCCTTCCTTCCTTCCTTCCTTCCTTCCTTCCTTCCTTCCTTCCTTCCTTCCTTCCTTCCTTCCTTCCTTCCTTCCTTCCTTCCTTCCTTCCTTCCTTCCTTCCTTCCTTCCTTCCTTCCTTCCTTCCTTCCTTCCTTCCTTCCTTCCTTCCTTCCTTCCTTCCTTCCTTCCTTCCTTCCTTTCTCTCTTTCTTTCTTTCTCTTTCTTTCTTTCTTTCTTTCTTTCTTTCTTTCTTTCTTTCTTTCTTTCTTTCTTTCTTTCTTTCTTTCTTTTTGTTGGTGGCAAGGCAACTGAGAAGAGTTAGAAAGGGTGAAAGGGTCAAAAAATTAAAGAATCAATCTTCTTTTCTCAAAAATAGCAAAGCCTTAGAGAATTTACTTCAATCTTGAATGAGAATGAGACGTACTGTTGTAGGAACAGTGGCACTTCCTTGCAGTTGGCAGGCTCAGTGAAGAATGACTACAGCTATGAAAACATTGGAAGGACAGTGCAGAAATGTATCTGTTAAGTAAAAATCTGGACTCCCTGTACAGGCAGTGTTGACATCAAATCATCTTTGGCATTACAGATGGACTATGAGGACTGACTTTTGAATAGTTATGAGATTCTCATTGCTTTGGAGAATAAATATCAATAAAAACTGTAAATGAAGAAAGTTTCTTACTGTAATATATCTATTGGATATCCTAATTTGCAAACATCATGCTTTGCATGTGCTTTGTTTTGGTTTTGGTTTTAATAAAAATAAGGGAAAAAGGCATGTCTCACCTCAGCATAGCCAGATTGTCAAAACAAAATATAAGTATTTGGCTTGTATTTTGTAAATGGTTTGTCTTAAATAATTCAAGGAAGTATTTAGGAGACTATTTTCATCTCCAAGCTCATTTCTTAATTCCCATTGCTACCGATGAGAGCAATATGTATGCATGAAAAGAAAAATAAAATTTTTCATATTGTTAAACCTCGCTGTTATTTTTATGGGTAAAAAACCTATAATCCTGTCATTCTAGAGTTTAATACTCATAGTGCAAAGAAGACGAGTCAGAAACCTAGCTGTCACCACTGAAGGATTAATACTGTATCTTTATGTTGTATTCATGAATGCACTCCAAGACACCTCTTCAAAATGAGACCAAAAAAAAATATTCACTTAATTTCACTTTAGTCACAAAGATGCAGTTATTTTCCTGAAGCAAAGACTTGTCATGCATTCAGATGTTCCATTCCTTCCCCTAGAGAACACATATGTCACCTCCATGCTGTCTCAGCCCACTGAGGGAATAGTAATTTTTAATAAGACTGTTATAAAAAGACAGTTTAATTTGCATGTGAAACGTTCTGTTATGAAAGCTATTATAAAGAGCAACCATGATTATAGATATCAAAGCAAACAACCCTGAAAACAATTAACATTTTATTGTCTGGACAACACCGTCAGAAGACTACCAAATTGCAAATGTAAACATGGTCTGTCAGTTGTTTACTGATAAGATGGAACACAATCAAAGCCAATGACTACAGTAGTGGAAACTCTATAGAACCGAATGTTCTTTGAAAGAAATAAAACTGGCATATTTTAAGAAAAATAAAGTGTACTTGCGTTTATATGCCTTTCTTTACACACTGAAATTCTCTCTTTGTTCCAGAAAATATTGTTATGTCAGATATGGGAGATTATATCCCACTTGTGAAATCAGAAGACTATACAGATTTTTTTTTCTGTGTTTAGAACTGGATGGCGTGTGTTCATTTCATTATGTCCTCCACCAAAAGAGAGGGGACAATTAAATGTTCCTGGCAAAATTTTGCTTTTACCAGTGGTGGATGAACATAATTTTAAATATAGACTATTGGCACTTATCATCACAGAGTTAAATGTAGCAACCTATGTCTAGAAAGGAACAATTGGAAATAAAGTAGAACATAATAAACTGTGTTTGCCTGTCAAGCAGATCTATCAATACATGTCAATAGAGACAGAGTCTGTTGAAAGAATGGTATTTTAATTGAAATTTGTAGATTCAGAACAATATGTAATGACTCATATCTCCATAAATGGTATAATTAGGACTTACTAAGATAGCATTCATTTGGCAAGTCATTCATTAGATATGTTCATACCTACTGGGAAACATCTGGATGGGCAAGATTTTGACTGAGACACTTTCAAAGGCACTGACTTTTTCCCACTGAGAAAATGTAGGGTTATTTCAAAATAAACAACCTACTAAATGCATATAATCTAGGCAGATCAGAAGTCTTTGGTTTGTATCCTACGAAGTGTTCCTAATATCTTCCAGAACATTTTCTGAAAGAAGTGATACATTGTCTAAATCAAAGTTCTCTGTCACCAGGGTACTTGAACAAATCATAACAGATGTTTTTATGAATTCAGTAGCTGAAATACACAGGTAGTTACCCCTAAGATAGATATGCTAAAGATATATAGCAAGACATCATCTTTTAGATGAAATTGTCTCAATTCTGTAGAATAGCTGTGCAAATACTTCTGAAGGAAGTCAGTTGCTATTTGTCAATTAGATGTGCACTTCTCACAGTTCAAAACCCACACTGGATGTTTGGTGACATGAACTCATACTTCTCCCTTGATAAGATTTTTCCAGACATCTACTTCTCCTAATCATTTTGAAAACTACTGCTGAAAGACAGCATGAGACACTGTTATTCTACCAGTTCTCATTCTCATGAAGGAGAATCTTTCTTCATTTGGAATAAAAATAATTTCTACCACATGAAATAACTATTCCTGTGTATTTTGCCTTAACTAACGAGAGTGACCCTTTCCAAAAGCATTTTGAATACTTTCTCACTTTTTCTACTCAGATAAAAACATTTTCCTAGAAATGTTAATACATCCCTTGTGATGGAAAATGTTACCACTTCCCTTGAAATACCTTGCTTACCAAATGCTAATCAAATGACAGTCACCTTACACAATATGTATTTCTCAGGGAAGTATGGAAATTTGCTTGCTTACTTATCAACTGTAGAAAAAGATTTGCAGACAAATATCTTTCAAAAAAAGTCTCCCTTTGTGTACATTGGGAAATCTTTCCTTACACAAGGCATTTCACTATTTCAGAGCCTATAAAGGTGAAGAGATTTTTTTCTGTGTATGTGTATGCGTTCTATATATTTTTATCATGTAATGAGTAATTAACATAATGCTTTCCATTGCTACATGTTTTGCTGAGCATTAAGATTATCTTTTTGTTCCCCAAATTTGGAAATGCATGTATTATGAACTGTGTTTTTTGAGTTTTTCAAGAATGTCCAGAACTTGTTTAATTCTCACAGCAATTAATACACCTGTTTAGTGAGACCAATGTCCTAACATATTTTTAACCCTCTTTTGCAACCACATAATGTCATAAATTGTATCTTTTTCTAATTCATTAAAAAATCCATTTCATTCATACATTTTTAGTGGGAAAAAGATCTCCGTCAGACTTGAATTTCATCATGTTATTTCTTCTTGTATGTTTGATTTTCTTCAATGCAGCCTCCTAGCTGCTGTACTTTCAAGCTTATAATTCAGTTCTTTTTGATCAATCACTAATTAATGCTGTTATAAATACTACATTTGGGCTAAACATTTGTTGTTGTCTGTGCTGTGCAAATTCTTCTTGCTCTTGCAAATGCTTACAAAACCCATTGTAATTCTCATGTCTTTTCCAAAACACTGGATATCTTGTTTTGTATAACACTGCACATTCCCTTTGTTTTGTCTTGCTATTTGTCTGTGTGACTCCAACTCTGAACTCAGAAAACTCCTTTCTGATTCTCTTTGCCTTTAATAATTTGGAATTATCATTATTGCTACAGGACTGGAGTATCACAGACACTACATGTGCTTCAGTCCAGACTTCATGACTTCTTTGCTTGGCAAATTCAATTTTGAGGGGGTAATTCTGGGTCTGTCATACGACTTTGAGTGTTTTGTTCCATTATAATCTGATCTGCCATTTAAACTTCCAGATTCAATGAGACTGATTCTTCAGTCTTATGTCTGGGACAGATTCCTTTATGATTCATTTCTGTATTCTTGTTTAAAAAACATGAATCAATCACAAACATTTCAGTTCTGTAGTACTCAGATTTTAGCAATGTTTCTTGTGCCTGAGTTAACTTAAAATTTTGAAGGAAAAAATGCAAATATAAATCCATAATAAACCACTGCAAAAATAACTTTAACTGGTTTGCCTTCTTCCTGGTGCCACTGCTTAAAAATGCAGAATAAAATAGTCTGAACTTCCGCCAGCTGTCCTCTCCATATTTAGAAGTTATTACAAAGTTTATAACTGCTGAAGTTATTGTCACAGAATCATTTTTGAACAGTAATCCTTCAATGTCAAGGGACATAAGAGGAAGTACTTCATTGTCTGGGATTTAACTGATTCATTAACTGAGATTTGACTAAACTCGTCAACTAAAAGTTCCAAGTGGCTCCTTGTAAAAATGTTTTACACTTAACAGTTCCTCAGTTTCCAACGAGTACTGCTTGCTGATTTATTACAGATCCAAAGGATACTAATAATCACAGTTGCTCCCCAAGTCCAGGAATTTTGACACAGTCCCACAGGTTTCAGTCCCATCACTGTTTCTATTCAAACATCTGTGGTCAACCTTTTAGGAGTATCATGAATTAACACAGGTGAGAATTACCCCACTGTTCTCCTTGACCTTTGCATCCAGAACAGTATCATACATGTCTGTGTTTACAGAGAAAATCAAATGCCAATTAAAGTTGAATAAGAAATAAAAAGCGAAATGTTTCTGGTCAGAATAAACATTTATAGGAAGTGTATCAGTCATTAATTTTAGGCTGGCAGTAGTCAGGATAACGTGAAACCAAAAATGTTATGTGGCTTTTTACTGACCCTGGATACACCTATCACAGCTCTTCAAAAGAATTTTCTTACTCCTCTAGCAAGCAAAACAGAATGGTCCCTTAAGAGGAATGTCTACCTTTTCAAAGCTGTATATGTCTTCTTTCTGTAAGTTCTCAAAAATGAATTTGAATGTATTAGAAAATTTTGCGATACACAAAGTTTTGGGGTTGTTTTAACAAACATATTTTTTGCTAAAGACTATTTATTATCTAGTTTCATTCCTCTGAAACAGATTGGAAAAAGACTGGGAAGCTGAAATTTGAAACCCAGGTTTGGAAGATCAAAGGCCTTTAAATTAGATCTGCACAGACTTTTTTTTTCCATGAATTCCATCGGGTATCAACTGGGTTGAGAGAATAATAAATATAACCATTTACCTACCAGGTTATTGAACAGCTCACTGTGGGACTCCGGAGTGTTAATAAACATCTGACTGATTTTCTAGTGAATCATATATATCTGTATGTGGTCAGGAAAAGCTAAGTACAAAAAACAGCTAAACAGATGCCCTAGCTATTAGAAGTACAAAAACATGTCAGTGTAAATTGGTTAGTTGCTGCTTTGTTTCTACCACAGTTAGCCTACTCGTATGCCCCTAGCATAAATCAGGTCAAGCTTGGATGTTATGAAATTTCAAATATGTCCAGGTTTTACAATGCCAAGCAGGCAAGCTATTTTAAGGTGCAATTAACACAGTAAAAGAAAAACGCACCAGAGGAAAAAAAAAGTTCCAAGACTGAATGAACATTAATCAGCATATCTGATGTTTGAAAAAGTGTCAAATTAATATCATCTCTTAGGTGACTGATTTTTTTTACAGTGCTTTCTGCTGGCTTTAGCATGCAATTAAGCTGCCATCTAAAGTGCTGTACATAGAGAAATCATAATTTGCAATGAGGATGCTAGATGCTCTTATTTCTGAAAGCATTGGAGTATGCTTGACTATTATATATGGTATTGTTGAGATCTTTTCAGGAGTCAAAATTGCTGAGGCAGCCTTCAAAACTCTGTATATTGAGAGACATTGCAGCAAAGAAGTAGTGCATCAGCGTAGTCTTGTTTTCGCAGCTTCCACCACTGAGGGCTCTGCTAGAGCTGACAAGATGCTGCTGTGAGAAAGTTTGTAGTGGTCCTGAAGCACAGCTGCTATTGGAGAACATAAGCAGATATTGAGATGATGCATGAGATGAAAACATCTGGCAAAATGAAAAAAAAAAAAAAAAAAAGACAGGACACAAAGTGAACTAAAAAAAAGCAAAAGTTAGCTTGACATTTAAAATATTCCTCTTTTAAGATACCAGTGACCAAGGAGAAACAGGTGAGATAAATTACCTAATGATCTGTAAATTGAATCCTAATTTTGGGAAATCTTAGGAATAATACTTAAAAAAAAAATCTAGAGTAATGAAGAATATGTAAGAAAGCTTATTTCTGTTTACCAGTAAACTAAATTTAATATTGTTTGATTGCAAAAAATGGCAGTGTGGGGAAAAGAGAATAATCAGTGAATAAAAAAATTAATAGGTATCAGGCCAGATGAGAATTTTTATTCTGTAAAAAGGCTATAGATTGGATTTCATCCTGCAGAAAGTCTTCAATGAACACAACCCTTCGAAGACAGACAGGTTGTTTTTTCCACTGACCATGTAATAGGAAAAGGTGATCTGCTGTGTCATAATGCCATTATTTCTCTACACTATGTTATATCACATCTCTGAGCCTACACATCTTATGCCAACAAAGTCTGTGATGCTCATCTTTCACAACTTCTTTACTGGATATCTTGATTTTAGGGCACAAACCCCCATAATTTAAAACTGCAAGAGGAATAATGGAACACAGTGAGAGTTGCCCTGCATTAACTGACTGCTCTCTGGAACCAATTCACTTTTTTCACACTGACTGGAAAGGACAGAAAAAGGATTTTAAAAAGACTTGCAAATATTGAAAAATTGCACTAGCATATTCCAACATAAAATCCTGAACAAAGACATTAAGTTTTGAGCCAATCTGATACCAAATTTGGTCTCTGAGGTTCTACACTCTCAGATGGGACTTATAGCTTGAAAGCTTTCTTCTTTCAACATCTTTCTCTGGTCTTACACCTCAAATTAGGCCTGCCTTTCCTGTGATGTACTACAGTCATGTGACTATCCTAATCAGCAAATGATCTAAAACTGAGGAAGTTCAGGCTGCTTTCCCTGATGCATAGTCAAGCCATAAAACTTGGAAAGAAAAAAGAGTGCCAATTTGAAACATTTGAACTAAATATCTGCAAGGCCTCACCAGAAGTTGTAGTTTAACAATGACTCAGACCAAAACAAAATGTTTTCTTTGTTTCAACAAACCAACATACATGTATATTTTTCTAACATGGAAGTGAAGCTGATTTTGTGGAAGCTGCATTTCCATTTAATAGTTACTTCAACAGAAACCACTCTAGATTCCACTCTGGATTATCTAAGGTACTAATCATCACCGCATGACTGATACCAACCTGCCTTATGAGTTTAGTGTGAGGTATCCTCCCATCAAACATATCACTACCTATATGGGAAACAAATCACATTTTTATAGTTTGTCCCATTTGTCACAGCTGTATCCCAGAAAGCTAAATCTGATTTTGAAACAATGCAGTCTCCTTAGTAGCAAGTAATACATAACATGAGCGCAACTATTTTGTTCACGATTTCAAAATCTTCTAATAGTATAGTACAGCATAA
This sequence comes from Pygoscelis adeliae, assembly GCF_000699105.1. Classification (NCBI taxonomy): domain Eukaryota; kingdom Metazoa; phylum Chordata; class Aves; order Sphenisciformes; family Spheniscidae; genus Pygoscelis; species Pygoscelis adeliae. The sequence goes on along the minus strand of NW_008825308.1, from coordinate 2,706,930 downwards.
TGCAACAAAATAAATTGTTTCATTATCCTGCGTACCACAAGACCAGAAGATATTTACTAGTATCATTTCAGACATAAATATTAGGACAGGAGAAAAAAATTGCATCTGCCTTCAGATATGTATATATAAAGGGGCCAGAAAAAAATTACATATTCCTTGAGTCAAATTTTGACTCTTAAAAAGAGGTATGGAGAAGAACTTAATTGTTGTATTGCTTTTGACATGCCCTCTGATATTTCACAAATTTCATAATTTCATTCTTCAAAAATGTATTTTTAATTGAACGTATTGAATTTAAGACATTTTCTGAAAATCATGAAGAAAGGAAAAAAGGATACTAATAATAGTAATATGAATAATAACAGCATTAAAAAAAAGATGATTCTTGCACAATTTACAGAAAGCAGCATGTTCTTCCTGAAAGGTGTTGGGCATGTTTTTAAAACATGGTTGTTAAAATAGAATCATAGAATCATAGAATCATTAAGGTTGGAAAAGACCTCTAAGATCATCGAGTCCAACCGTCAACCCAACACCACTATGCCCACTAAACCATGTCCCTAAGCGCCTCATCTACCCGTCTTTTAAATACCTCCAGGGATGGTGACTCAACCACTTCCCTGGCCAGCCTCTTCCAATGTTTCACCACTCTTTCAGTAAAGAATTTTTTCCTCACGTCCAATCTAAACCTCCCCTGGTGCAACTTGAGGCCATTTCCTCTTGTGCTATCACTTGTTACTTGGGAGAAGAGACCGACACCCACCTCGCTACAACCTCCTTGCAGGCAGTTGTAGAGAGCGATGAGGTCTCCCCTCAGCCTCCTTTTCTCCAGGCTAAACAACCCCAGTTCCCTCAGCCCCTCCTCATAAGACTTGTTCTCCAGACCCCTCACCAGCCTTGTTGCCCTTCTCTGGACACGCTCCAGCACCTCAA
>NW_008825308.1:2667045-2702153 GCF_000699105.1 Pygoscelis adeliae | reverse complement strand
TGAGGAAAACACTACCTGTGCTCCCGATCCTTCAACCAGTCGCCCCAGTGCCCTGAAGTCCCTTTTGATCACTGCAGGACTTCTCTCTGCAACCTCGTCATTGCCAGCCTGTATAACCAATAGCGGGTAGTAGTTGGAAGGCCGTTCCAGACTAGGGAGCTTCCTAGTAATGTCTCTGACCCGGGCCCCAGGGAGGCAGCAGACTTCCCTGTGGGACGGGTCTGGTCGGCATATAGGGCCCTCTGTTCCCCTCAGAAGGGAATCGCCTACGACAATCACCCTAGTTTGGGGTATATAAGAAACTGAGATATTCTAAAGACAGACAGTATCACCATGATTAATATTTGACTCTGTACATAATGCAGCCCAAAGAATTTCCTTGAATAAAGTAATTTGCAAGGAATTCCACAGAATTAGAGAACAAACCCCCAAAACCTCAGCACATAAATCTTGTCATACCTCCTTCAGCATCCCTCTCCCCTCAGGAAGGAGACACTGATGTGCTAAGTCTGGTTTAGACTCTTAGGGCCTAACTCCATGAACTGTTAGGATACCAAAAGGGCAGAATTTAGGCATTATGTGGAAGGCTATCATACTGAAAATATCAATTATCACTGACATATCCTGGAAATTCTTGAATTCCATGAGGAATTTACTTTCTTTGCTTTTTTAGTGTCTAACCACAACATTGCATTATCAGAGAACTGCATCAGAATTAATGGATCGGCACAGAGCTAGAAATAAGAATGAAGGAAGGCTGCACAGTTCGGATCTTACCATTTCATGTGCCTGCGAGTACATACAGAACCACTGGTAAAGGCTAGTGGGAGCACAGAGAGATCACCTCCTTCTCTGGCTCAGGAAATCAAAGTCTGGATTAGCTTACTCCTGCATTGGATCAGAATCCAGAAATGAACCATTAAAACTCCTTTCACCCTCATCACTCGCTGTAGGCTAATCACAATGTGCCTGTCTGCTTCTGTAGAGAACGGAAGCCTCCAGTGGGGATCAAGTGACAAGACATTATTAGGGCATGATAACACACGCTGACAGAATCAGGCTCCATATGTAATGTAGCATTAGTTGAGTTTTTCTTCTAAAAAATATGGTGAATATCAACGTCTGTTTTAAGGAATAACTTAGGGCTTAAAGCAATGACCAGGGATATAGACAACAAATGATCAATTTCCTCTCTGTCTTCAGTGATTTAAACAATTTTCCATCTCTTAAAAATCTTCCACTCACTTTCATAAACAGCTTAAGGTGTCCACGTTCTAGAGTGGTAGTGCTGGGACTGAAGGAATGGGGGAGGTAGCTTGCACTCCTCCCTTCCAATAACAAGTTATCCTGTTGTTTAAGATAAAATTCAAGGTCTATAAGGGAGGATTTCTTTTTTTCTTTTTTTATTTTTTCCCCCCACAGTCATTCTCTTCTGGAAAGGGAAGGACATGGGTTCTGGTTTTAAGTCTGGAATTTATCTCGGGTAGCATTCAGCTCACCATATACAAGCATCTGTATCTGAGCTAGCCACATGTATGGACATTTTTATTGATCAACTAATCTCATTGTAAAGCATATGCTCAAAATAGGCCAGAAGATTAATATCCTAAACCTAAGTATTTTTCTCTACATACTGTAGAAGTCATTGGGAGTAATGTTTTCAGATACCACCATTTATATTCAGGATATCTAAAGTTAGGCAAGATGAATCTGACCCTGGGGAGTTTTGTAAAATATGGATACTACTCAGGGAACAGGGAATGTTTTGCTCTCTCTTTTAAGTGGTAAATCTTGAGATAATTTCTACACAGTGGACATGCTTTAACAGGAGTACTAGAAATTTATCCTGAAACATTCCTAAAATGAGCAGACAACTGTCTCTTGACAGGAGGGGTAGCAGTAGGTGCTGAATTTTGATTTTCCATGCAGGATGATACCTCAACTCTCTAAAAAGAGTATTTGACAACATTTTAAAGGGTAAATTTCATGCATTTCTTAAGGAGAAAGGCAGAGACACTCGTGGTTGGAGAGCAACCAGTGTCTTGGTCTAGGTCTAAGAAGCCATCTCAGTATCAAGTTAACTTGGTTCTAAGTCAGCTCATATTTTTTCATGTGTTGTATAAAGACCCTGGGCAGCTAATACCCCTATTTCATGACCCATATTTAAAATTACATTTTGATACTTGATAACTGGTTAATCTTTAAAATATTCAATATCAATCACGTCAATAGCATATTTCTCAACGGGCACATCATGGAGCATGCCGACACTGCTGCACAAGCGTGCAAGTATAATCCTTCAGCATTAAAAGCAGTATCATTCAGATTTTAGTTCTCATCAAAAATAGATATTCAATCAGTTTGAAAAGATTTTTTATAAACCTGTGTTAGTTAGCATTAATAAAAACTTTACAAATTACATCAAACATCATCAGCTTCATTATCACTCTTGGGACCAGTATCAGGGTGAATGGTCTGTAACTGTCCAGGTCATCTCACTTGCTTTTTACATAGAATTAACTTGGTCCTTGGCAAAGTGTTTTAAACCTTTAGCTGAAACCTATTCATATGGGATAATTTTCAAAAGTATAATTTTAGTAGTCGATATTTTATATCCTTCTGGCTGATGTGAGGATGGAGCATATGTTGTTATCATAACAAATATATTTTCAAAGGTTTTTCTCCAAATGCAGATAGAAATAACAGAACACTTCTACCCATGCTTGATTATTGCTGTTAGCAGTTCAACAGGTGTCACATTTCTTTAAAAAGAGAAGACAAGTGATTTAGTTAGAATAAGTACATACTTTGGACAGCTGGAATTTTCCACAGATCCAATGGATGAAGAGTCAAATCGAAGAGGAAACAGCAGCTAATCTATAGCATTGTATTTTACAACAAAAATAACTGTCTTAATTACATGAATTTTATTTTAAAGAGGAAAAAGGAGACTTTTCCTTTATTCTTCTTACTAATGTAATGAATCCTAGAAGGTAAAAAAAAATGCCTTCTCTATCTGAGAGTAAACACCTCCCTCTTCTGGGACTTTCTGTGAAATGCATGGCAATTAAGATTCTGGACACACTGCATGAAGCACTGTTTAAGTTCTCTGTGCACATATCATATAGGAAAGCTGGCCATTAATTCTTTTAAATCTAGTGTGTCATTAGCATGAAGAAGTATAGAATCATATTTTTTTCTACTTATTCTCCTTGATATTTTTTATCTCCCAAGGACCTAATTTTCTTTGTTACAGAGCTAATCACAAACTGCAAAAGCAAGGCAAAAGGAACATATGTTTTTAAGGTTCTTCAGTTATTAGTGGCACATCATTAGCATACTGCAAAATCTTATCCCGTTCGTCTTTTAAATTATTAAACACTCTAAGACCAAATGAAAAGGCACTATCTCTTTATCAGACAGCTGCATGTACTGTGTTAAATGGTTGGCCAATTTTTATGAATTATTAATAAACACAGTAATTTAGCTGAAAGAAAGTTCATTAATGTCTAAAGGATTAATAATTACAGTCTGGCAACCAGTCTCCCCCTCTCTGTGGAGCAAGTATTCCCAAATTGTACCTAGTGACAGCAGGTACATTTTTCAAATCTTAGGTGCATATTTCTAGTACGGTGCTCATCAACTGGTTCTTAAACTTATCAGCAACTGCCACAAACAATAATACCGTGCTATTATAGATGTTGCTGCCAATCTAATCATCACAGGTGTAATAGTACCACATTATGGGAAACCACTTGTGACTATGTTAATAGGAAGTGCTACTAAAATGACAAGCGGCACAGACTTTATCTAGACTGTTAGAACTGACAATCATAATTTATGGTAGTAATATCTTCCAGCAGTGAAGCTTCCAAGATTTATGAAGAAAGTCATTGTAACAGTTCTCAAGTATATCTTGTAGTCATTTTTGTACGAAACACTGTAGAATCTGTCATGAATACAAGAAGTAAAATTATATCTAACTCCAAATATTCCTACTTATGTGTATGTACTCAAACGTGTATATTTATGTACAGACACACACAAAATGCAGTCTGTAAGAAGGCATTTTTGTGTGTGTATAGATATATGAAAATGGTGAGAATCATGGAAAAAGTTTTATTTGGGAAGTTGATGTATGTGAATACATAAAGAGTGAACACATAGACTATTTACTGAACTTATATGCATACTGGATTAATCTTTTAAAGAAAATAATTTATGGTCTATGTACCATGAAAGTGCTTATGTTGTTTTGTTTCATTCTTTTAACAAAAGTAAAGAATTTTGTAGCAAAATCAAGCATAAAATATATTTAAAGATATTGTAAATCTCTTTTTCCCATTAACTAACTTAGAAGGAATATAATGATAAATACAGTAAAAGCTATTCATTTTTGCAAATAATTCTGCTCATAATTATATATTGTTATTTACAAAAATTAGGGACAATGCTCACTAAAAATCAGAGGTTTGGGGGGTTATTTTTTATAAATTATGACCTCGTACCAAGAGAAACACCAGTATATTTCCAAAGCCAGTAACCAAGTTACCATGACTTATCAGTGCAGGTTGATTAGACCACCCAAACCACACTTAAACAAAAGTTACGTCCTTTGAAGAATTCCAGAGCAATCTTTTTAGTCACTGAACTAATATTCTTAGCTCTTCTAACTATCACTGTCTTCTCTGGAGTATTTCAGCATGGATTTAGAAAGCCTAAATTTGGAATTTTTTCTCTGTCACTTTTGAATTAATAGTGTTCTTCATCCTCCTCTGACCAACGAGCATATTTAAAATCAATCTCTGAATTTTGGAATTAATTTTGTACCTCATGAATCCTGTAAAAATTCAAAGTAGTTGTCCCCTTTGTGATATATATAATTATATACATATACACATACATGATATGTATTTATAGCACATTTGTGAATATTACTGCAACCTTACCTGCACTGTATTTCTTATACCAAACCTATAGCTAGTCAGTTCATAGACTACAAATAAATGTATATAATTTATGCAGGAGAATTAGAAGAAGAGAAATAGCTTCAGAATCTATACTAACAATAGAAAGAATTCAAATATTTTGTACAGTAAGTGTTCAAATGACCAAAATACTTACTTTTTTTTTGCTTTTATGGACTAATCACAGAATCACAGAAGGGTTGAGGTTCAAAGAGACATCTGGAGGTCATCTGGTCCAACCCCTCTGCTCAAGTAGACTGCCCAGGACAGTGTCCAGATGGATTTTTAATATCTCCAAGGATGGAGACTCCACAAACTCTCTGGGCAACTTGTGCCAGTGCTCAGTCACCCTCACAGTAAAATAGTGTTTCCTGATGTTCAGAGGAAACCTCCTGTGTTTCAGTGTGTGCCTATTGCCTCTTGTTCTGTCACTGGGCACCACAGAAAAGAACCTGGCTCTGCCCTCTTTGCACCTTCCCTTCAGGTATTTATATACATTGATAAGATCTCTCTTGAGACTTCTCTTCTCCAGGATGAACATCTCTCTCACAGGAGAGATGCCCCAGTCCCTTAATCATCTTTGTGGCCCTTTGCTGGACTCTTTCCAGTATGTCCATGTCTTCCTTGTACTGAGGAGCCCAGAACTGAACACAGTACTCCTGAAAAGAACCTGTCTCTGTGTTCTTTATACTCTCCCTTCAGGTGTTTATAGAAATTAGTAAGTTCCCCCCGAGCCTTCTCTTCTTCAGGCTGAACAATCCCAGATGTCTCAGCCTTTCCTCACAGGAGAGATGCTCCAGTCCCCTAAATATCTTTGTAGCCCTTTGCTGGACTTTCTTCAATGTGTCCATGTCTCTCTTGTACTAGAGGACCCAGAACTGGACACAATACTCCAGGTATGGCCTCACCAGTGCTGAGCAGAGGGGCAGGATCACCTCCCTTGATCTGCTGGTGATATGCTGTCTAATGCAGCCCAGGATACTGGTAGCCACCTTTGCTGGAAGGGTACATTGCTGGCTCCTGTTCAACCTGGTGTCAACCAGGACCCCCAGGGCCTTTTCTGCCCAGATGCTTTCCAGCTGGGTGGCCCCCAGCATGTACTGGTGTGGGGGGTTGTTCCTCACCAGGTGCAGGACTTTGCACTTCTCTTTGTTGAGATTCATGAATCTCCTGTCAGGCCATTTCTCCAGCCTGTCGAGGCGCCTCTGCATGGCAGCACAACCCCCTGGCGTATCAGCCACTCCTCCCAGTTTTATGTCATCTGCAGACTTGCTGAGGGCACACCCCGCCCCATCATCCAGATCATTAATGAAGATATTAAACAAGATCGGACCTACTATTGGTCGCTAGTGTACACCACTAGTTACTGGCCTCCAACTAGACTTTGTGCCACTGATCACCACCCTCTGAACCCATCCCTTCAGCCAGTTTTCCATCCACCTCACTGTCTGCTCATTTATCCTATACTTCATCAGCTTGGCAGTAGCATTGGCAGTATGTTATTGACAGTAGCATTTGTATTGACAGCAGCAATAATAACAGTAATCCTAATAATAATATTATTTCTTAATTTAAACTGCTAACATTCAACTTTAGGATTTTAAAACATATTGTATTCAAGGGAAATCCAATTATTAGTTCTTGGGGCATCCTGGATTTTGTGGAAGGACCGGGTTTACATGACAAGACATACAAAACTGGTCATTTCAGAAAGTCAATGCAGTGTCTGCCATAATTTTACTTAGATCCCTGGGATTCACTGTAGACTAATAAGAAAAGAAAATCAGTCATGAAGAACGTCCAAGCCACTAGTCAATTTCATGTGTGCCTATCAAGAACGCAGAAGCAACTGAGTTGGGTGAAACTTCCTTGTCCCCAAGAACTACAGTCACAATCTCTTTATAAGCAAACAGGTACAAACCTTATGCATTTGAAGAGCCAAGGATTGTTGTTGGCCTAACTGAAATCTTCAATATCTAACTAAATGCTATTATTATTAATGTTGTTATTATTAAACAGGTATTATTAAAATAGTAAGTTACTTAGGTTCAAACTAACACAGATAATCTCCCTATTAATATTCTGAAAAGTGATCTGCAAAGAAAAGTGACCATCACCAACCCCTCCTTTCTGGTGTTATGCATCCTTGCCCATGTCTTTCAGGCCCCCAGGCCAATGGTGCCAGTTCTCCTCAGACCAGGGTGGTAGATGTTGCAGGGGAGGTCAGCACCCGTTGGTCCCTACTGGGAAGAGCAGGGTGCCCACAGTGCATGTGGCATCCTTGGCCCAGGTACCAAGTTGCTGGTTGCTGCAGGTGTGTTTCTACCCCCACTGCCCCCCCCTGAAATGAGGGTGGTCGCATCACTGCTGCCGTGCCATTTACTCAGCAGAAACTGCGACACCACCACAGCGAGCACCAAAAAATGAGCTCCTGGTTTGGGCCCATGTCAAAACCTGAAGCCTTCTGCTTCCTCAGGACTTATGAGGAAAAAAACTTTCCCTTAGTTTTAGTTGAAGCAGCATTGCCCCCATGTTAATATAGTTTATCCTAATATGAGAAAGGAAAGAGTATCTTTTATGCAATATGATTTATAACAAGGCAATAAGTGTAAGATTTCATTTTTTCCAGAATGGGTCAATGTTTTATAACTAAAGAAATAAAATTAGAATGTTACTTACTTTCACAATAAACAAGTAAACAAACAAACAAGAAAAACCAGCAGTGACTCTTCCCTAGGAGTTTGAATTGTTTGCTCCCATCATGGATCAAAACACTATTTTAGGGTTTGATTGTGTTTTCACTCTCTGATGTGAGTCTTATTCTATTTTAACAGGTAATATTTAAGCAGTCTCTGTGCGGCCCCTAGTGGAGAGATTTCTATACAAAGCATTATTTGAGTGAAAATACCTAACAATTAACAATATCTAAATTATGTACTTTCCCCCCCCCCCCCCCCCCCCCCAGTAAATATTAAAAGTCAGATTTATACACATAGTAAAGTTTGCTGTACTGGAAGTAAAGAAAATTGACATATCTGTGTTGGTAAGAGATCTGTACATCATACATGAATCAAATTCTGCTTATAAGAGTATAAGTCTGGTGGAAATCCACTGAAATCTGTAGAATTAGAGGAGGCAATAAGCTGCATAACAGAGCACAAACTGCAGGTACTGATTTTTCAAACATTAATTTCACTTGCTAAAAAGGAAACTTTTAGGAGGTTTTTTTCCAGGCTGACGGAAAGAACTTGTCCAACATCAGTACAGTTGTGAGAGTAAGTTCAGGACAATAAGACATTTTAGCATCACAAGCAAATAAAATCCTGAAATGTATTTGATGTATTAATTCTTAATTTTTTTCAAAAGAATTAAGCCTCAGATACTCAAAAGTATTTTTGTCATACAGCCGAGGTCCACAAAGAGAGATATGAGACAGACATTTTAGGTTTAAGTTCAAAACGCATCTTCCTAAAATTACTGTTAAGCTTTATAAATTCTGAGTTCTTTAATTACTCAGTTTATTGTAAGTAAATTCCCTTGTTCCTTACATTGATACTATAAAGAGTCAGACAGCTATAGTGAAATTGTCAAATTTGGTACTCTTTTTTCTTTCTTGCTCTTGACATAAAACCTGTAGACATTTTCATTTTTTAGCTTAAGCATCTTATTCCCCTTCCCCTAGTCTCTTTTCCCCAAGAAAAAGTAGAAGGACCTTACAGTACCTCCCAGTTCATCAGTATTTTTTTTTTTTATTTCTTTACTGAAAGAGTGGTTAAACATTGGAACAGGCTGCCCAGGGAAATGGTTGAGTCACCATCCCTGGAAATATTTAAAAGACGTGTAGATGAAGCGCTTAGGGACATGGTTTAGTGGGCATGGTGGTGTTGGGTTGACAGTTGGACTTGATGATCTTAGAGGTCTCTTCCAACCTTTATGATTCTATGAGTACTTGAAGCACCTACCTGAACCCTGGGAAAACAGAATCAAGTCACTATTCTTGTTCCATGTAGAACAGAGTGTCGAACCCAGATGTTCCACTTCCCACCAAATACTCAGTAGAGTGTCTGTACTAGGAATGTAAATGGAGCCAGTAAAAAATATTAAGAGCTGATACATGACTATTAGCATGCTTCCTGGAATAGTTTGGCCAGTGCCAGCTAGTGCTTGTTAACACAGTGTTGAAACATGAGTCCCAGGATGCTACATGTCAGGAAGTATTCGTAAAAGAACTATAGATGAGGCTACCCTATTTTTTGAGAGAAAAAATGTTTTTAGGCAGGAAGATACAAGTGGTACTGTGATGTTTTTCCTCACATCCAGGTCTTGGTTTTCATAGGGACAGAAATGGTGTTTATGGTATTGTAAAGGTGTTTTTTTAAGTCTCCCTTGTTGATGTTATTCCTCTCTGGAATCTGGATAAGAATTATCCATCATGCCATGGAATCTTTCTTATTATTTCCAAGACATGCTGAATATTTAAATGTAACAGGGACATAGCTTCAACTATGTTAATTCAGAATATCCTATATTGTAAAGAACTACCTGTAATAACCTGCTTAATGGGTTGGGTGCAGGTATAAATTCAAATATTTGATTCAACTCTAGTAGATTATTGTCTTAATCAGTGTCTCCTACACCCCAGATGTCCAATCTGATTAGTCAAGCAGGTTGAAGAACACTTTATTCAGTCCAAGAGTAGGCTTCAATCTATTTTTGAATGGCTAGACTTAGGTTCAGCATTTTGTACTGGCTGGTTTCTACAGTTCCCTACCACAGCATGGATTTAGTCTTCTTAGGCTGTAAATGTTTGACTCAACGGGCTTACCATAACTTTCTGAAGTTAAAAAACTTAGAGATAGATCTCCTGTTAGTACTGGGATGGTTTTCAAATGCTGTCAATGGAGTGATAACACCAAGGAAGGAAGGAGTTTTTCATTGATACAGTCAGCTTCTAGGACAATAAAGGAATCTTAAAAATCTCTTTTCGCAGGCCTAGAGATAGGTTGGGTTAACAAAAGGTTAAAAGAAAAAGACTGATAAAAATGTATGCAATTTAATATTACTTCTTCATTTTATTTTTCTTTGATAGTTTAAAAGTACCAACCTTTTTCCATTCTTTCTCATCTAAGTAGACATAGATAAATAGAAATAAAACCACAGTGGTTCTTGAATTTATGAAACTGAAACATCTTTTAACCATCAGAAATTGGAGATAGGTGTCCTGGTTTTGACAGGGATAGAGTTAATTTCCTTCCTAGTAGCTGGTACAGGGCTGTGGTTTGGATTTAGGATGAGAACAAAGTTGATAATGCACCAATGTTTTAGTTGTTGCTAGGTAATGCTTACACTAGCCAAGGACTTTTTAGTTTCCCATGCTCTACCGACTGAGAAGGCTGGCGGTGCACAAGAAGCTGGGAGGGGGCACAACCAAACTGGCCAAAGAAACATTCCATACCATGTGACGTCATGCTCAGTAGATAAACTGGGGAAAGCTGGCCGGGGGGGGCCGCTGCTTGGGGACTGGCTGGGCATCGGTCGGCGAGTGGTGAGCAATTGCACTGTGCATCACTTGCTTTGTGTGTTATTATTATCATCATCATATTATTATTATTATCATCATTTTATTTCAATTATTAAACTGTTTTTATCTCAACCCAGGAGTTTTTCTCACTTGTGCTTTTCCAATTCTCTCCCCCATCCGACCAGGTGGGGGGGAGTGAGCGAGTGGCTGCATGGTGCTTAGTTGCCGACTGAGGTTAAACCACGACAATAGGAATTTGTTGGTAAGCAAGCATGTACTTTACGACTTTCTGCTTTATTACAGAGATTTTTTTTTTCACTGAGGTGATGTGAAAGGATAAATAATATAACATAAACAAGCTTAATACAGTGACTCAGTTCTGAGTTTTCTATAATAGTAGATAAATGCGACATTACACACTTCAAGAAACTCCTGGAGCTTTTAAGACCAATAGGTTTGCAATTGCCATGATACAACAAAGTATGATTTTTTCTATTGTTTCCAAAAAATCGTGCTTTACCATTATCTGCATAGCTGAGGTCTGAGTTGTTTTATGATGTTGGGTAGCTGCATTTTTTCAGTCTTCCCTGTTTATCTTTGAACTAGTATGTGCATTATCATAAATGAAGCCTATAAGTACCTAGATTTTACATTGTACCACGTTTCTTAATCAGGTGGGTTTTTTTCTCCCTCCTAAATTCTGTGCAATAAATGTGTAAGGTACTATTGAATGGGGTTTCAATGTGCTGAAACATGACTCTTTTTACTTCCATGCACATTTATGTGTAAGACAAAGAAAGGACTTCAGAGCAGTTATGGTTGTCATTTGTAGTAGAGTCTAACCTTTTCTAACAGAGTGAGTACCATTATTTGTAGGATAAAACCAGATTTTCTTAATACAAGGTTGACATTGAAAGTTTTATAAGGAAAATAAAACAAAGGAAAATCAATAACAGAATGGCTTTATTGGAGAGGCATAGAGGAAGAATGATGCATTTTCTTTCAGAAATATAAAAGCTGAGGGATGTTCTGTGCCACTGTAAATTGCATTCTGGCTAGCCATATGCACCTAGACAGTTTCCTTCTTCTTCTTCTTTCCAATAGCTTAAGTTTAAAAATTGTGTATGTGTGTGTGTGTGTGCACGCGTGTGTGCATATTTTTACGTATGACATATATACACTCCAAATACATTCCCTTCATTCCCTCATTTTGGTTCTTTAATACTGTTATTGGAGACTGTTCCAATGCCTTCATGCATAATATGCTTTCAGTGTAAGTCCGCATCACCTTCTGAAAGCAGAATCTACCCATGCCTCAAGCTAAATGGAAGCCATGTATCTGCATTAGCATGATATTAAGCTTGAACCGTGAATCAGAAATATTTATTTGTTTGGACTTAATGCTACACTGTTACTAAAAGCTTAGTGAGCTTCATCATAGGCAGAGCTCACTTGCAACTTTCTGCAAAATATTATGTAGACATACCCTTTCATTTTTATACTGCCGCTAAACATAGTCATATTGCAGTTTTGTACTTTTGAATCATATATATTCATAGTTATCATTTATTCCTGTAACCAAAATCTCAGTTGACCGTCTGAGTGATGTTGAAGTTGCGTTTAAATTACCATGATCTGTTATTTCTAGGTTTTCTTTTCAGGGAAACTGGGTAATGTGAAATGGTAAGAAACTGGTGTGTACCTCGTATCACCCTGAGATGGAGCTGTGATGCAGGCTGGAACAAGTACTATGCTTAGGAACTCAGAAACACTCAGAGTTTTATTAACATAAACATAGACATAGTGACTCTATCTGTTTGATGATCAGATGATGAGGGGGTTTTAATACCTTGATGCATTGATAAAATTATAATAATATTTACATTATTCTTATATTATATCATATGATTCATGTTTTAACTTTCAAATCCTATAGCAGATGAATTAAATTTTGAAAATAATCCTTATTTCTTTGAAGGTTATGATAGGTCTATATCCTTACATGTGCAAATTGGATGAATTAACAAATATTTCTGTAATGATACACTTTATTGTCTCTAAATATAATTATATGAAAACTGAAGATTGTTTAATTTCAGAATGCCCATATGAACATATAACTATATATTTTCAGATGTATTAAAATTAATAAATGATGACATTTCTTCTAGTTCATGTAGATCTCTTCTAAGAGGGTGAGAAATGTAGACTTTCTGTTGTAGAGCAATGCAAGAAGACCATAACTTTAGTTCTAGCTCTTTTACAGGAATAATAAGTATTGTTAGCACTAGCAATCCTGATAACACTAATACAAACAGAACTATTCCCAGCTGCTGCCACATGCCAATTTTAAAACTTCAGTATGTCTCTTTCTTGGATGCAGTTCCTATAGGTCTCTAGCTTTTGTTTTGAAACCTGCATAATTCATGGGCAACAAGTCCAGGTCCTCAGGAGACAGCTACATTTAGAAGGCTAAAGGAGTAAGCATTTTCTTCAACACTTTTTTTGTAAGAAAATACAAGGTGTTACAGTGAATTGAATTTACTTTTATTGTGTGTATTTACTTGTACCTATTCAGTTCTCTTCATCTCTTCCTTTGCTTATGATACAAATAGATACAAATGCTGTGTGTTCATTTCCTCCTCAGGAGATTTATTTCAAAAATAGGTAAGAAAATAAAATGCAGATAATTATGTATTTTGAGGAATGCATTTTTGACTATTGAAACCATGAGTTAAAGCATCATTTGAAACAAAAAAAAAACGTGAAAGTTTAGGCATTGTTCTGACCAGTGGGATATATTTTCCATTTTAAAAAATAAGAGTGACTATGAACTTACATATAATTTATTTTAAATTTATGGAAATTTGTAAGAGAACATATATACCTTGTATACTTTGTGCATATTTTGAATCTCTTCTGTGCTACATCAGGTCAGACTAATGAATTAAAATATAGATCAGTGTATATTTCAGTTCAGAATAGTGCTAGAAAGCAATAGCATGGATGGTGCAATGAGATCAGAGGGCTAGAAAATGTTTTGGGTTTTTTTATATATTTACAGGTTATTTTTCATTCTTTTCTGGGAGCCATTAAAGATTTTCAAACTTTCAACTTCCCCAGTAATAGTAAATTACTGAAAAAATCGGGTCCAAAAGGAGAAAGTGGTTTTAAACTATAGTAGGTACAGCTTTTGCAGAGGATATGGAAAACACAGTACAGCATCTCTTGTAACTTAAAGGATCAGGGGCCCCAAGCCCTCGGTGAGTGCTCTAAACAAAGATGTCTGCGGAATCTCACAGATGCCAGTTTCTCTTCAGGTCTGTATAGAAATGAGATTGGTGGTATAGCTTTCTGAATAGAGAATAGAATAGGAAATCTTGTACCACATTCAAAATAATTGTCTAAGGGACTGTCCTGGTTTCAGCAGGGATAGAGTTAATTTCCTTCCTAGTAGCTGGTACAGTGCTGTGTTTTGGATTTAGGGTGAGAACAATGTTGATAACACATTGATGTTTTCAGTTGTTGCTAGGTAGTGTTTATACTAGTCAAGGACTTTCCAACTTCCCATGCTCTACCAACTGAGAAGGCTGGAGGAACACAAGAAGCTGGGAGGGGGCACAGCCAGGACAGCTGACCCAAACTGGCCAATGGGATATTCCATACCATGTGACATTCCATACCATGTGACATCATGCTCAGTATAAAAGCTGGGGGAAGAAGAAGGAAGGGGGGAACGTTTGGAGTGGTGGTGTTTGTCTTCCCAAGTAACCGTTACGCGTGAGGGAGCCCTGCTTTCCTGGAGATGGCTGAACACCTGCCTGCCCATGGGAAGTAGTGAATTAATTCCTTTGTTTTGCTTTGCTTGCGTGCGTGACTGTTGCTCTACCTATTAAACTGTTTTTATCTCAACCCACGGGTTTTCTCACTTTTACCCTTCCGATTCTCTCCCCCCTCCCACTGGTGGGGGGGTGAGCGAGCAGCTGCGTGGTGCTCAGTTGCCAACTGGGGTTAAACCACGACAGGGACCCAACTTCTGGTACAAAGGTTGTAACCTCTGGCTTCGACTAGAAATGTAATGTTCATACTGAGAAACCTTCCATTTGAAAATTTCAGGGCAATGTGTATTTATTCAAAAAGGTTGAGTCTTGTGGAAAAATATTTGATAAATTCTATTTTAAGTGAAATATGCACAATGAATTATTTGTGAATTTTCTATGGACATTCTTCTGCTAATTCAGCTATGATTTAATCTTTTTGGTGTTTATACCCACACCCACATGCACTCATATATATTTTGAAGATTCTTTCAGAGCTAAGGTTTAATAGCATGTATTGGTTGAGTGCTACATTTCAAATAACTTGAGTTCACAGAGTGAAACAACAGATCAAGTGTAATTTCTGAAATTCAGAGTGAGCCAATTAAAAAAAAAAAAGAAAAAGAAAAAGGTTGATTGTCAAATCAAAGGTTTCATAATAAGTCAGATAAGTGGTCACTTAGATCAGTTTTTTAATACCAGTTCTCTACTAACAGAATGATAAGACATATTTATAGGACATTTTACTGTACTGTAGTTCCATATAAAGACTGTATTAAAAGAAAGACAATGTACACAGTTTAGTGTCAGGAAATCAACAGGTTAAGTTACATGTGCATGAACTGTGCTCTTCTCTGCAAGTATACTATCAAATGTTGTTTCTCAATGGGGATAACAGAGAATGCCACATTTGTTCAAGTTACAAGGTAAATCACTTTCAGAAATGATGCTACCTTTCAGAAGAAGCAAAAACCAAAGGCAAATTTGCAAAAGTTACACTTGCTGGGCATGCATTTAGCTAGTTAAAACTATTGCTCCCATTCAAAGACACCTTTTCTAAATAAGGTTAATACCATGAGTTACTTTGGCAAGAAATGTTTTGAGGTTGTTTTTTTCCTGGTTTGATTTTTCAAGTAAAGTAATGGAAGATATATTTCCAAATACCTCAAAGCTTGTCCAGTGTTTAAAATTGTTATAAAATAACCAAACATAAAATATGTTTTGGTTAATTATTTCTTTGAAAATGTAGTGCGTACTTGTCACGAATCACTATAAACAAACTAAACCTTCAGAAGCATGTGAACATGATATTGACCTTCTATCCTGTGAAACCAAGGTGAACAATTTATTTCTACAGCCTTTATGACACTTAGTCTGCATTCTGTCTCAAATCTTACCTAGTGTTTAATGACATGGCTGGAACAGGGGCTGTGATTATCATAGAATCATAGAATAGTTTGGGTTAGAAGGGACCTCTAAAGGTCATCTAGTCAAACCGCCCTGCCTTGGGCAGGGACAGCTTCAACTAGATCAGGATGCTCAGAGCCCCGTCCAGCCTGACCTGGAATGTTTCCAGGGATGGGGCATCCACCACCTCTCTGGGAAACCTGTGCCAGTGTTTCACCACCCTCAGAGTAAAAAATTTCTTCCTTAGATCTAGTCTAAATCTACCCCCCTTTAGTTTAAAGCCATTCCCCCTTGTCCTGTCGCAACAGGCCCTGCTAAAAAGTCTGCTGCCATCTTTTTTATAAGCCCCCTTTAAGTACCGATAGGCTGCAATAAGGTCTTCCCAAAGCCTTCTCTTCTCTAGGCTGAACAACCCCAACTCTCTCAGCCTTTCCTCATAGGAGAGGTGTTCCATCCTCCTGATCGTTTTTGTGACCCTCCTCTGGACCTGCTTCAACAGGTCCGTGTAGAACAGAGGAGAGCGGCAGAATCCCCTCCCTCGACCTGCTGGCCACGCTTGATGCAGCCCAGGATAAGGTTGGCCTTCTGGGCTGTGAGCGCACATTGCTGGCTCATGTCCAGCTTTTCATCCACCAGTGCCCCCAAGTCCTTCTCGGCAGGGCTGCTCTCAATCCCTTCACCCCCAGCCTGTACTGAGACCAGGACTTGCCCCGACCCAGGGGCAGGACCCTGCACTTGGCCTTGTTGAACCTCATGAGGTTCACACGGGCCCAATTCTCGAGTTTGTCCAGGTCCCTCTGGATGGCATCCTGTCCCTCTGGCGTGTCGACTGCACCACTCAGCTTGGTGTAATCTGCTTTAATAATATCAACAAAGAACTTCAGAAAATGTTCAGGAAATCATGAGATGTGTATGTCCCTGTAGGTTGACAGAATATTGATTATAACTGATTATTTCCAGTTCTCTAAGCCATTATGACCTCAAAATATTCCCTCACGTTATCTTACAGGTAGGTCTGGGTAGACTGATGTATGTAGAAAATTACTTAAATTGTTAGATTTGTCACTTAGTAGCAATAGTAGTTAGCTGCATATTTTGAGAAATGCATTTCTGAATGATGAAAGAATGAGTTACAGCATCATCATTGGGAATAACAAAAACCTGAAAGTATAGGCACTGTTCTGAAAAATAGGATATATTTCCCATTACAAAATGAGTGACTACAAACTTGATGTCCTTTACTTTCAATTTATGGAAATATGTAAGAGAATGAAAAACAATCTAGTGCATATTGTGAATCTTTTTGTTATATCAGGTCAGCAATGGATATTGACAGATCTAGCGAAATAAAAATGCAGCACAAACACTTTTACATGCATTAAATGGGATCCTATTTTCCACAAATTAGGTAAGGTTAGATTGCATCATTGCTTTAAGATTCTAGGTAATACCTAAGTTCTTGAAGAAATATTCTAAAATTCAGAAATAAAACCAGGTTTGGGGTTTTTGTTTGTTTTTTGTTTTTCCAAGGAACTTTCAGTAGATGTCTTCTTACAAAAACAATGATGCAGATAATTTTAGATCAGCTCAATTCCTATAACTTTTTTCTTTCTCAGTCAATATTGTTCAGTTCTATATACTGATTGTTAGATGCAATTTCTTTTGAATATTGGTGCCTTAATATCTATGGTCATTAAAGTTTCTGTGATATTTTTCACAAGAACAAACTCATAAACTTTGACATTTTGATCAGAAACCGCCTTAAGTAATTGTATTTAAGAAAGTTAACATCTCTTATGATTTTAACAATTTAGTATATTGTGCACACCAAGTTGTTTTCCCCACAGAGAAAGGGGGTCACAAGAGTTAACTTCTACAACAAAAGAAAATAATTATCCTGTCCAATTCATCATTCTCCAAAGCAGCCAGATATCATCAAAGAAATACAGAATTGTGCACCTTCCTATTTTTTTCTGTCTGAAAATTTTAATCAGATTCACAACTACTGTGTGCAGTTTCAGGCTCTACAATATAAGAAGGATATAAAAGTATTAGAATATGTCTAAAGGAGGGCAGCAAAATGGTGAAAGGACTAGAAGGCATGACTTATGAGGAGCAGCTGAGGTTACTAGGTTTGTTCAGCTTAGAGAAGAGGAAACTGAAGGGAGACATTGCTGTCTACAACTTCCTCATGAGGGGGAGTGGAGAGGTGCTGATCTCTTCTTTCTGGTGTCCAGTGATAGGATGCAAAGGAATGACTTAAAGCTGTGTGTGTTCAGACAGGACATTAGGAAAAAGTTCTTCACTGAGAGGGTGGTCAAGCACTGGAACAAGCTCCCCAGGGAAGTGGTCACGGCCCCAGGCCTGTTGGTGTTCAAGAAGCATTTGGACAACGCTCTTAGATAGGTGGTTTAGCTTTTAGGTTGCCCTGTGTGGAGTCAGGAGTTGGACTTGATGACTCTTGTAGGACCCTTCCAACTCAGGATATTCTATGATTCTCTGTTTCTAAGAGATAATAATTCACTTATAGATCTCGTATTAAAACCATTAAAAGAAAAAACAAACACAAACAAACAATATTTCTTGAGTTAGCTTTTTTCTTCATTATTTTGTCAAGACAGATTTTTACTTCCATGCCATTTAAAAACATATGGTCTTAAGTCACATGCATGGTGCTCAAATATATGCATCCATATAATAAGTGTGTTACAAACATGTATACGCTAAGCCACTTTGTTCCTATTTTCCAAAAATATGGCCACAGAAATCTTCTTAGAGAAGAAAATGATTCCAGGATTTGGGATTTTTCTTTTCATGCTCCTGATTTCCTTATTAGCTTACTGAGTCCTGAACAGTTTACATATGCTAAATAATAGAACTTCTATATATGCCAGGGAAAACTGCCTACAATATTTTATTTACATACTGCAGTACATTACAAAGAATCACTCCTATGAGTTGTCTACTGTAGTTATTCCATCTGTGAGTGGCTTACATTGTGTTTTGTTAATCTTTAAAATGTAATGTTTGCTCTAAACATAATATTCCATTATTGCGTATAATGTAATAATGACAAGGGCTGGATTGTGCTATTAAGGTACAGCTCAAATAATTACATAGTCTCTAAGGAGTGCTAGAAACCATTCCTTTTTCAAGATGATAGATATTCATGGGATCATGACATTGCTCAGCATGGCAGAAGAGAGAGGGTAGATTTCAGAGATTCGGTTTGTGTATATTATTAGATAGCTTCACTGGTCACTGGGCACAGGGATGCCTGCCTGCTACAACCGA
Source organism: Pygoscelis adeliae (assembly GCF_000699105.1). Lineage (NCBI taxonomy): Eukaryota > Metazoa > Chordata > Aves > Sphenisciformes > Spheniscidae > Pygoscelis > Pygoscelis adeliae. The sequence continues at coordinate 2,683,146 of NW_008825308.1, read as the reverse complement.
CTCAATTCCTGACTGAATCTTTTTTTTGCTTACAGGATGGCAGTATGTCAAAACACTTACAGCAAATGCTTCTGTCTAGGTTCTTAGACAAACTGAGCGAGCCTCCAGAATACCCTAGCTGTTAAGACTTCACTTTGAACAGACATGCAACTTATCTCAATAGTTGGACCTAAAGTCAATCTCCTGCAGAAATGTATATCATTTGGTTACAAGAACTGGCTTTGTGGTTGCATAATTACTCTAGAAGAGAATAAAATAAGATTTGTTTTTCTTCTGCCCCATTTTCTCTTTGTAAAAATATGCAAATGTTCACTGGACAAAATAAAACTGATCCAATGGGAAAAAATGAATCTACACTTAAGAGCTGTACGAGTTCAGAGAGAAACTCTAGATTCAAGTTTCACATAGTTTTTTCCCAGCTGGAACTATTCCACTTTATGTCCGTCATATTTAAAGGACCATAAAAAAAGAGACTGACTTCTGTTGTCTGACAACAAAGGCCCTTCTCTGAGAGTCAGTGGTGTCAGTTTAAGCCAAATGACAGTGGGGCAACTAAATGGGCTCAGATACTAAAACATTTTAATCACAGACATATGCAATTTTATGACTCACACGATTTCGCTGTTCTGTAGGAGAGATGATGCAGTGCAGAAGAAAGTTGGGCAGATCCAGGTAAAGAATCCAGTCATGCTGTGTGGAGCTCTGGACCAGGACCTGGGGTCCCTGGAGTTCTCTCCCTGTGTGACCCCAGGCACCATTGGTTACAGAATGGGGTTGAGAACACCTGATTTTTGACTATCCTGTTCACATTCGCCCAGCACCTATGCTGAGCTGCCACTGGTGCTTATGGTCTGCTCCTTTGGAACATTCTGGACAGATTCATAACTTTCATAGTTATTGACAGGCTGCTTACTCTTAAGGTATTCTATTCTAATAACTAAGCTACTCCTTTATCCTACAAGGTTAACTATATTTCGTATGCTAGCACTATTATTAACTAGACCTACATGCTAACAGTTATAAGTAGTTCAAGACTTTCTATTGATTACAGGATTCATCCTTAATGTCTTAAAGACTTTGATACTGCTAGTAAGGTTGTTTTTTTTTCTCCTGCTGTCATCTGTTTCTTTGTCAGAAATATACAGGAAGAGATTTGTAAGAACAAAGAGATTTGGCTTGATAGAAGAAATATAATTGCAATACGATAAGACTGAATTCAGAGCATGGATAATAATTTGCGTGTAGTGTGTTGAATGCTATTCATCTTTCAGACTTATGACCAGGTATATGTGGATACGAAATATCACAAAGGCTTTACCATCCTATTATTTGAGAAGTGCTCTGCAAGTAACAACAATGTATCTTTAATACAATAAAATTTAAGGAAAGAAAAGAGAAAAAGATTAGGAACCTTTCCATTCCTTTGAAAAGAATAATTGCAAATTATTTTATTTTACATAGACCTTGCATTAAATAAAGTATTCCAACATTACATTGGTTGGCATCCAGATAAGAGTCCCACAAAATATTAACCACTGAATGTGCTGAAGTCAGAGCAGTTCGGTAAGGAGAAAAGAAAACAACTTGAAAACCCTAATAATAAATTGGTAAGGGGTATGTACAACTTTAATCTGTTTTCAGTACTTCAATTTACACTCACTCATTAGCATATTTCTGATGAGTCTGCACACCCTTCTAAATGTAGTAGGTACCTTAAGTGAAAGAATGATCCAACTGCTATGATACATAACCATAGAAAAACTTCAAGGCTGGACTGTGTATTCAAATCTTTAACTATGTAAAAGGCATCACCATCTATTTGCAGATTAGTTTTACTTACTTTTACATCACTGATCAGCTAAGAGTGTTTGAAATTCAGTTACGGTGCAATTTGATTATGAGAAGCTACAGTGTATTTTAGAAACAATCACTGTTTTGATGGTTGTTTGGACAAACAGAATATCATTTCAGAAATGCACTATGTACGTCTTCAACCTTCATTTATTTATGCTGCTAGCACAAATATCATAATTGCAGTGCTTTAGTCTTTGGATTGTGGCAACATGGACTGGAGCTACTAGAAGAATTTAATGGGAGAAGTTTTTATTCCTCGCACTACTACACTGGCCTTGACAGTAATAGCTGTAATTATGCGTAATTATGTTCTGAAGATTCTGAAACATGCAGTTAGGAAGATTGTGAAGAAGTGGCTCTTATATGTATTATGAAAGAGAAAAGCAGAAATCATTATTTGACATCATGACATGAAAGCATAAGATGTGTTATAAAAATGAAGAGGTGGCAAGATACAGTCTGAGATAGTGAATTCTACAGAATTTCATAAAATATAAGTTTAGTTCTACCCATAGATAATTAATGAAGTGATCAATATTAATAAATATTCTTGTATATTCAGAATACCCCTTAATAAATGTTTCACGTTAAAAGTTCACAAGTCAAATAATAGTACAGAAAATTAAATTTACTAGCTTTAGCAAAAAATTGTAATAAGAATAAAAAATAAGCAAAGCAATAGAAAACAGCTAATCAGTGTTAAACCAGATTAACCAGCAAGTCACAGTTTTCTACATTACATCCAGAACATTAAAAAATTTAAAAAGTTATGGGGTTTTTTTGAATGTTAGATTTTCCACTAACAAGCATTTTAAATCTTTCATTGTAGCTTTAAAATGTCAGTGGAAAATTCTACATCCTAGTGAGTCCCTTAGTATCTAGTCTCAAGGCTGGTTGCTCAAAGTGTCATTACGACCCAATGATCATAATAAATGACCAGAGACAGAAAAATTGCTAAGATTTAAAAAAAAAAAAAAACAACAAAAAAACCCCAAAGAAACACAGAACACCCCAAACCAAACCATCAGTTCTGTGAAATAATTTGTTTTGAAAAAACTGAATGTGCTGTTTCTTAAAACAAGCTTTCAAGGAATAACATTGGAAATGACTTTAGGAAATTAACTAATCCTTTAGAGCCCCTATGGCAATATCAGTAAAACACATTTTTAACACTCAGCATTTTTTCCTGTACGTGTTCTCTAAGACCCCAGACCGCTGATCAAACATCTGTCTTTGATCCTGCTGTTTAAAAGTTATTTGTAATTTCTAACATGAATATGCCCTAATTCATTTTAAACCTATTCCTTTTTCGCACTGTCCAGCAGAGATATGGAAAATAAATTGTTCCTTTCCTTTTTGCAGCAGCCTTTTACAGATCTGCAAGTTGCTTTTATGTTCCTCCTAAGTCTCCTTTTCTCTAGACTGAATGACACAGATTCACTCAATCTCTTTTCATTCATATTTTACAAAATCTTTATTCATTCATGGTTCCCTTTTTAAAATTTTTTCCAGTCATCTGTATCTGTCCAGAAGTGGCAAATTTAGACATGATAATTCGTCTCAGGCCTGCTGAAACCAGGTTGGGGAGAAGGCTACTACACATGCTTTATACATCATACATCTACTAGTTGACTTTTTTTGCAACAAACATCCTTTACTAAAATTCAGCTAATAGTAAAGAAAGAATAGCTCCAGACTTTTTCTTTCCCCTGAAGAACAGCTACTTTGCATTCACTCCATATTCTGTACTTTTACAATTGAAATGCAAACTATTGTTAAGTCATAATAAACATAATATATATAGTTAAATCATAATAAGCATAATACAACATAAAACAAACAAACAAACAAAAACATTCTGAAGCAATTTGGTAATTTCTATGATGTTGTTCTTGCATAATATCTGTTAATAAATTTTCTTATTTACATTATGAGTTATGAATAAATAAATTAATGCTTTTTTTTTAATTTGTTGTTCCTTTGGTTTGTCTAGTTATTTTAACCCCTCTTCAAATCTTGATGGCAGCAAAGTAAAATTCCCCTAGAACTTGAAAGAACTGGTAACAAGGATAGCAGAGCTCAGATATTGTTTTTTTTTAATTCCTAAATTGTCATTAGGTAATTATTTTTTTTAATATTGCTACTTATTTTTAAGTCATTATTTTCTTTTTTTGAATGGAAATGGTGTAGATTCATGTCTTCATCAGTCTTGTCAAAATTAAGGTTATCCTACACCTTTAGGGACCTTAAAGAACTTATCTATGAAGATGTGTCACAGTTTCAGGGTATTAGAAGTTACCTAGATATGCCACGAAGCATTAAAGTAAAAACTTAGTCTGCACTGTAAGGAAGAAAAAGTTAATTAAAATAAAAATGTGTTTTTTCTAGTAGTGACAGTTGAAAACTGCAGTTTGTCTTGATCTGAACTACCAGTTGTCATTGGCTATACCTGCTATATATAGTGCCATTTCATAGCTACTTGTCAAATGTGAAAAAAGTTGATTACTAAATTTATTACTATTCTGTAGCAACCGGACTTGAGCAATACGATATTTCTAAATAGTAACATCTCTTTTTAGAAAGACCTCTAGATACTGTATATAGATTTACACTTACTGTCCATAAATTTACAAATGAAATCTCTTTCATAAATTATTTTTAAAATAGCTATATTAGTATGTGTGCAAATTGCATTGTCATATGTGCTTTTGCACAAGGCTGTTAAGTCAGGTGTGTTTCACAGTGATTGGTCTATTGTTCCTCTATCACTCTTTTCTCACTGATTTTAGGGATTTTAGTCAGCTGCCATTTGAGACAGCCTGTAATAGCTAAAAAATCCACAGAATTGTGCCAGGGATGATGCAAGATCTTCAGGAGACCCATTTGTATGTGCAGCTGAGGCCAGGCAGAATATCCTAAAGTATCTCAAATAGTACTAGAAATAAGGCTACCGAATTGAATCCTAGTTCTCTAAATTTTAGTTCTCCAAGTATAAGCTAGATAATCTAAGTGGGTTTTTTTTGGTTCATTGGTTTTTTTGCTTGTTTCATTGGGCTTGTTTTTTTGTGGGTTTTTTGTTTGCTTTTTGTTGGTTTTGGTTGGTTTGTGTTTTTGTTTTTGTTTTTTTTTTTCTTTTTTAATAGTCAGGCACTGCAAGGTAATTAATTTCATCTCATGGTAGCCATGAAAGAAAACAGGCATATTCTTTCTCTGAAGATGGTTTGTGTTTCCCAGTTGGATGAAGTCCAACTTATCTTAACACTATACATGACAACTTTCACATAGAAATTATAGAAATTAACTAAAAAGGATGAGATTCAGTTCTAGATTAGAATATTCTACTTTAAACACCTCTAATATAGATATTTCTAAGGGAATTGCATTTTAGGGCCCTTAATATTCAATGAAGACATAGTTTCTTGTGAATAATTCAGGTGGTCAAATACATATTTCTACCTTAGTGTAATGGGATCTGCTCTAAAGGCAATTAAAGGTAAATGTCTGAATCTGGGGTTGAAACCTTCTCAATGCAAATGTCAGAAAAATATGTAAAATTAATTTCACCATGGAGAATTTTACCGGTTTCCCTTTTTGTTTGATAAAAGTGAAATAATAATTTAGATATCAAGACTTTTTGGAGACTTAAAAAATATTTGTAGCACATTACTGTTATGTTCAACAGTTGCAATAAGTTGCAATTTAAAAAGTCCTTTTGTGGGTCACCATATAAAATTTCACTGTCAACAGACACCCCACAGAAAATGGACCTGTGGGAACACCATCCCTTTGGGAGTGTCTGGCTAAGCTTCTCCCCAGGTGAAAACATTCACAAGACTGATAGCTAAAAAAACTTTGGATGTACTTAACTGGAAAACATGCTCAGACAAACAAGGAAGAAATTAAGATTATTGCCCCAAATTTGAATAAGGCCTTAGATTTTAAGAATTCCTGTGAACAGGTGTTGTAATAATATCATCTGTGAATGTATTTAAATGTCAAACTTATTTTTGTTCTATTTCCTTTTCTTCCTGCTCTGAAATGAAACAGTGATTTCAGAAGAAAGAATGAGTATGTATTTATGAGGCGGAGATTAGAGAGAGGCTTCGAAAGAAAGGACATATTTGTTTCACTATTGAAGAGAAAGTCATATGGTGGTATGCAAAGAGAAGTCTGACATGGGAGACTGGTGTGCTAGGAATACTATCTTAACACTATTATTCTGGATAGATAGTGGTTAGACAAGATGATGTGAACGTAACAATAACCTTAAGCAAGTCTGAAAAGAGCAAAAGTTGTAAAGCTTAACATCAGACTATCTTCACTGTGTACTTAAGTCCAGGATGAGTCAAAACAGCTACCCAATTCACATGTCCAAGTCTCACTTAAGGCTATGGTATTGTCTACATTGATTAAAAACTAAAAATAAAACAAACAAAAAATTGCAGGTATGGTTTTGTCAGAGAAGTGTTAAAAGCTTAGACTGTTCGAAAGTCTGTTGTTAAATATTCAAAATAAGTTGTCAGAGAAGTTGACACTTAAATTTGAGCAAAAAAAGCCCATGTTGAGGAGAAAAAGATTTGAGAGTCATACACATATTGACTGAATGCAATTTTGTGGATGAAATTAAATAGACATGAGTGAGGAAGGACAAGGCCTAAAGACAAAATTAAAAAAAAAAAAAAAAGAAAAACAATACTAGTAATACTGAGGAAAGAAATTAGAAGAATTATCAAGACATGATCCTGGAATACTAAATAGAGGGAGATTCAGAATGATGAAATAAAGATGATTAAATGACAAATGAGGGAAATTAAAGGGGAATACAGTTTCTAGAAATATCTGTTCAATTATAAAACTATTTCATAGTTCAAGTACGATAAAGATGTCATAATGGTTCTGGAATTTGACCAAAAGGAGATAATGAGAGATTTGATGCAATAGCTGAGAAGTAGGAGAAGTCAGATGGGACTGTCTAGGATAGTATTAAAAAAGAAACTACACAGAAACTGTGCACAACTTATTCAATTTTCTTACAAGTGAAAGGGAAGTGTGGCAGCATTTGCAATTTCAAACAGGCTTAAACAAATGTAGTCATCACTCTTTATTCTTTTAAGATGACAAAATCCTTCTGTTGTCAAAGACAAGACCCTAAAGCAAAATTGTGAATGAGAAGACAAAGGAAAAGACACAGGGCATGAAGATTCACTTGCAGGGAAGAGAAAAGTGACAGAAAGGGAGAAAGTCCAATCATATTATGTCCATTATTTCTTGGAAGGGATCTCTGAGATCATGTAATTAGAGAGAAATGGGTGCAGAAGGAGGTGAAAAATTAAGAAGTGAAAGATGAGAAAATGCAACAGGCATTGCAAGTATGAAATCTGCGAAACCTGAAGACGTATACTAACCAAATGACAAAACAGAAAGGAGTGAAAAATATTTATGCGTTTTCTGCTTGATCATCAAAGATAAACTTCTTAAAATACAAGATTGGTCAATTCCAAAATATAAAAATTCAGACAAGTGTAGGAGAACACCGGAATGGATGAACAAAGGAAATCATGAGTTAATCCAGACACAGAAAGGAAGCACGTGAGAGGTGGTAGAGGAGATTAGCTACTCAAAAGGTATATATAAACATTATTTGTGCATGAAAGGTTGGAATTAGAAAAGCCAGAACTCATCTGGAATTGGCACTAGCAAGGGATATGATGGACAAGAAGAGGGGTTTTATGTCTACATCAGCAGTGAGAGGAAGGATAAGGAAAATGAGTCCCATGGCTCTGTGGGGCAAGGGATCTGGTGACCAAAGATATGGCTGAGGTACTCAGTGCCACCTTTAACTCAGTTTTGACTAATAAGGTGCACAAGTCTGCGGGAGTGGAGCATTACCCAGAACAGAGGAAAATAAAGTCAGGGATAACTTAAAGCAAATTAGAAATGTGCATGGGATGGGACAGAATACATCTAAAAGCTACTTGGAGGGATCATTTTGAGGCCATTTTCTATCATCTTTGAATGGCCATGATGTTCAGGGAACTTTCCTAATGACCTGATGACTGGAGAAATGCATACATCATGCTCATCTTGCAGAGGAATAAGAAGTAGGATCTGGGAAACCACAGGCTGGTTAGCCTCAACTCAGTCACCAAAAAGGTTTTGGAGCAAATCATCTGGAAACCATTTCCAAGCATAGAAAACAAAAGAAAGTGATTAGCATTAGCCAACATGAATTAACCAAGGGCAATTTATACCTGACTGATCCGATTGCCTTCTGTGGTGAAATGAGTGTCTCAGTGAATGAAGGGAGAGTCACTGATGTAATTTCACTTGACTTCAGCAAGGCATTTGAAACAGTCTTGCAAGATATTCCCTTAGTCATATATAGACTGGATAGGTGGATATTAAGATAGGTAGAAAATTGGCTGAATTGTCAGGCTTAAAGGTTTATGAACAGCACTATGAAGTCCAGCTAGTGGCCAGTTATCAGTCACATTCCTCAAAGCTTTGTATAGAAGCTGATACTGTCTAATCTCTTTATTAATGTCCTGGTTTTGGCTGGGATAGAGTTAATTTTCTTCCTAGTAGCTGGTACAGTGCTGTGTTTTGGGTTTAGGATGAGAATAATGTTGATAACACGCTGATGTTTTAGTTATTGCTAAGTAATGCTTACACTAGTCAAGGACTTTTCAGCTTCCCATGCTCTACCAGGTGCACAAGAAGCTGGGAGGGGGCACAGCCAGGACAGCTGACCCAAACTGGCCAAAGGGATATTCCATACCATGTGACGTCATGCTCAGTGTATAAACTGGGCAAACGCTGGCTGGGGGGGCCACTGCTCGGGGACTGGCTGGGCATCCGTTGGTGGGTGGTAAGCAATAGCATCATGTATCACTTGCTTTACTTATTCTTTTATTTTTATTATTAATAATAATATTTTTTATTGTTATTACTATTTTACTTTATTTTATTTCAATTATTAAACTGTTTTTATCTCAACCCATGAGTTTTCTCACTTTCACTCTTCTGATTCTCTCCCCCATCCTACTGGGGAGAGGGGAGTGTGAGCGAGCGGCTGTGTGGTGCTCAGTTGCCGGCTGAGGCTAAAGCACTACAATTTATAATCTGGATGATGGAAAAGGATGAACTATCAGCAAGTTTCCAAATGATACAAAATTGGTGGAAGTGATTCATAGTCTGATGGTCAGGGCTGCTATTCAGGAGGATCAATACAGGCTGGAAAAATGGGATGATGGTATAATAGGATGAATTTCAGCTGGATGGCAAGAAACTAAGTGGAAAAGGATGAAGAGCCCAAGTGGTCATCATATTCAACATAATCGGCAGTGTACCTTGACAAAGAAGACTAACTGTGTTGGTCTGTATTAGCAGGAGTGTAGGCAGCACCATGACTGGAGTATTCTATTCTGGTTTGGGATTTCCAGTACAAGACATTAGCATAATGGAACTAGTCCAGCAGAGGCCACCAACACAGTTGTGTCCTGGCATGCAGGAGGAAAAGCTGAGATATTTGAGTTTATTCAGTCTCATGGAGAGAAAACTAAGGGGGAGATCTTACTGCTTCCTAAAACCACTTGATGGGAAGATATAGCGAGGAGTGTGCCAGGGTCTTCTGAGAGATGTGTAATAATAGTTGTGCCAACAGGCGAAACTTACAACAAGGGAACAGGTTTGATATAGGATATTTTATTTTTTTTTCACAGTGAGGTTGGTCAGACAATGAAACTGGTTGCCCAGAGAGAATGTAGACACTCAGTCCTTGGAGATGCTTAAAACTGCACTGGACAGGGCCCTAAGTAATCTCTTCCATGTTGGCTCTGCTTTAAGTATGGGGTTGAACTGCAAGACATCTAGAGGTCCATCCAACCTAGATTATTCTATCGTTTTAAGAAGCAAACCAATCTGCCCATGAGTTTTTTTATCACATACTCTAAAAAAGAAGTGAAACAAGTAGGTGCTGCAAATGGTCAAAGTTATAGGGTATATCTTGCCACAGAAAATGTATTTTGATTGCAGTTGAAGATGGAGACAAAGTGGAGAGAATCAACAAATAAAAGTAAGGAGAGATGAAGAAGTATGAGAGTTTAAAAGCTATCCATACTGAAGAATTAGAATCTACAAATGATGACAATTGGGAGAAAGGGTATTGATGTGCCATTTTGGAAGGGATAAAGTGTAAGAAAATTGGAAGTCAACAGTTGAGACAACGAAAGTGTCTAGAATAATTCCCATCATTTACAAAACCTTTTGGTGAATGGAAATTGTAATAGAACTGTAGCTGTGATAGTAGCTGTGGTGGATTGACCCTGGCTGAATGCCAGGTGGTCACCAAGCCATCCATCACTCTCCTTCCTCAGCTGGACAGGGGAGAGAAAATATAACAAAAGGCTTGTGGGTCAAGATAAGGACAGGGAGATCACTCAGCAATTACTGTCACAGGTAAAACAGACTCAACTTGGGGAAATTAATTTAATTTATTGCCAATCAAATCGGAGTAGGATAATGAGAAATAAAAACAAATCTTAAAACACCTTCCCCCCACCCCCTCCCTTCTTCTCAGGCTCAACTTCACTCCTGAATTCTCTACCTCCTCCCCCTAAACAGCACAGGGGAAAGGGGAATGGAGGTTGCTGTCAGTTCATCACACATTGTTTCTGCTGCTTCTTCCTCCCCACACTCTTCCCCTGTTCCAGCATGGGGTCCCACCCACAGGAGACAGTCCTCCACGAACCTCTCCAGCATGGGTCCTTCCCACGGACTGCAGTTCTTCAGGAACAGACTGCTCCAGAGTGGGTCCCCATGGGGGTCGCAGGTCCTTCCAGAAAACCTGGTCCAGTGTGGGCTCCTCTCTCCATGGGGTCACAGGTCCTTCCAGGAGCCTGCTCCAGCATGGGCTCTCTATGGGGTCACAGCCTCCTTCAGGCGCATCCACCTGATCCAGCGAGGGGTCCTTCACAGGCTGCAGGTGGATATCTGCTCCACCGTGGACCTCCATGGGCTTCAGGAGGACAACCTGCTTCACCATGGTTTTCACCACAGGCTGCAGGGGAATCTCTGCTCCAGTGCCTGGAGCACCTCCTCCCCCTCCTTCTTCACGGACCTTGGTGTCTGCAGAGTTGATTCTCTCACATCTTCTCACTCCTTCCTACCAGCTGCTGTTGTGCAGCAGTTTTTTCCCCTTCTTAAATATGTTATCACAGAAGTGCTACCACCATCACTGATTGGCTCAGGTTTGGCAGTGGCAGGTCCATCTTGGAGCCGGCTGGCACTGGCTCTATTGGAAGCTTCTGGCACCTTCTCACAGAAGCCACCCCTGCAGGCCCCCCGCTACTAAATCCTTGCCATGCAAACCCAATACAGTAGCAAGAAGATAATACAAAGGTTGGTGAATGATTTGGAAGCTGAATTTATTATGGATATGTTAAAGATGAGGCTGAGAGAAACTGAAGGTTTAAAAACAAAAATAAGTTACATAGATTTCAGTTGGACATAGCAGGTGTTTTGTTATGAAAAATAAAAACTTCCTGAAGACTTTTGGTCATTAATCTCGGATGACTGGCCTCTTAAAATACTGAATACACAAAGTAGAAAATTAATATATTACATATACTAACGTTTACCATAAAAATATATATTAACACACATATATATGTGTTATAACAGGGATATAACATGTCCTTTTGGCAAGAAACCGCAACAGGTTTCTTTTGATCATGCTCATGAAATGAGACCTCCTTACATATTTTACTGCTGCTATTTGTTTTCCTAACATCTGATTAGGAGTTCCAGGTCTCTCCTTCCTATCCTCTCACTTCTTCATTTCATCATTACTTCATCTGCCATCATACTCCCTTATTCATATCATAATTCCATACTCTCTGTCTTCAACAATTCTCAGTTTTCCCCTTTCCCTTTTTAACAATTTCCCAAAAAATAGTAGAACAAAACAAACCAAGGAAACTCTTGCAGAATGATGGCAATAAAACCACAGTCCCTCTCTCTTACTTTTTTTCTGCTACTGGTATTCGATACCAGTTTAGACTCTTAGCTTACTGACCTTTTGCACATTGGGGCTTTCAGATTTTTAAGTTTCCCTTAAGCTACCTGCTCAATGCTGGTTATTAATTTACTAATTAATAGGGTATTCTTTTCTATATGAGAAAAATACAAAAGTCAGTATCAGTCTTCACAACATTCTTTAAGAATACTGGTCATAGAGAAGTTTGTAATTAGAGGTACAGATATGTGTGATTATTAATCAAGTTTTCAGGAAGTTGTAGTAGCTATCATACAAATATTTAAACATGCTTAATCAATTTTTGTTTTCCTTGTTTTACCTTGATAGGAATAACTTTAGAGTGATGAATAGAATGTATGCATTTCTAGGAGGTGATGCCCATAGGTGCACAAAGGGGAAAAAAAGTGATGTCAGTAAAATATTTCTTGACTCACCGGGTACTTACAAGTTATTCATGACATAAGGCACTTTGAAATGCTGTTGAGCAAACAAGAGCCTCAGAGTCTTAATTGGATATGCTAAATTGTCTCTGGAAATCTGTCTCAAATAAACAAACACTGTTCTAATTAGGATGCATTATATCTTACACATGTTCTTACCATACGCTTACCAGATTCTCTCTAAGTATGGTAAGATTCTCTAAGTGAGGTAGCAACAGCTTATACTTAAAAAAAAAAAAAAAATCCAATATGTGAAGACTTTAATCTTGTACAATCAAATTTAATTAAAGTTTAGTAGCTGTACTTTTTTGTCCTTATACTTAGTTGAACCTGTTGATATTGTTTCATAGTGGACTAATCAATTAGCCATTAGTAAATAAAGATTTAATGATGGAAATGCTCACCAGAATAATAAGAATCCTTAGAAAAGGTTATTTAAATGTTTTGGATGATATTTTGAGTTTGTGAAATAAAAATAGACACTGTAATACATATGTGATTGATTAATTAATTCAGAAAAGTACACAACAATGCAACTGTATATTATAAAAATTGCTATTTGTAAATTTGGTGTTACATTTTAGTAACATAGATGAAGTTTTACTTTCTTTTTTATTTTTTTTAAGTATTTTTATTAGCATTTTATCACTCACATGAAAAGTTTAATGTAGGGATTTCAAATTTGTCTTCGAAATCCTCCACTTGATAATATTCTGACACAATTAATGTTATGTCTAAATGAACAAGTGTACCTAGCAGATCTGGAACTCAGAAATCTTACTTGAAGGGGAAAAAAGGACAAAATCATTTTGGTAACAGAAGTAATTCACTGCACCCCAAATATTTCACCAAAATATCCCCTCACAGCATCCTTCTGGACAAGTTGTCCAACTGTGACATGAGCAGGTTCACAGTGCACTGGGTGACGAACTGGCTGAATGGATTTTTAGTGTAGGTTGCAGACATCTACATTTAGATGTCCAGATTTGAGCTTTTTATCTGTTGCACACCGGGTGATACTTGACATCAATCAGACTAGCTAGAAATACTTTCAGTTCACTTGACTGCTGATTCCTACAGGAGGTGGTGGCAGTGGAATATCTTTAGGGAGAACAAATTTCTATTCCAGTTTAACATACCACTTCAGAGCACAAATAGGGTGACACAAAATACCACCTCAGGTGTGACTTCATACAGTCATACAATATTTGAACAGACCTTTTATAGCACCATAAGAAAGTCTGGGGTTTAGTGGTATTTCCTGGGTGCTAGTGTTGTTTCTAGATGATGTTAGGTTAGCCCATTCTTTTCTGGTGTTTTCTTCATTCTGCCACCCTACCCTAGTCATTTTTATAACCACATATGTGCCGTGCAGAACCAATTTCTACTGTTCAGTCAAAGGCTTCATCATTTTTGCCATGATCAGCCCTCACTTTGTATTCCCTCCTTCTTCTTGTGGCCTTCAAAACTGAAGCAGTTAGCTTATCTTATATCAAACTGGGTTCAAGGCAAGGGACACATTGTTTATTACAAGAATAATTACAAGAAAAATTTACTCTTTATTTGCATTTTCTCAGTTCCTCGCTTGCCACTTTACTTGGACTGGTGGTTTTTGTAGTTTTTAGTAGTATAGTCCAATATGAAAACTTTAGGCAAACATATCAGAAATAAAATAAGCAGTAGAGCTTTGCCTGGTGAAATCTTCAAGTCCCTTTTAGCTTTACCTTTTTCTAGCATTCTTTCATATCAAGTATTGTGAAAAGACAATGAGAATACTCTGGGATACTCAGCCTCACTCTCTGACACTCTTATTTGGTAGCATAGGCATTGCTTGGTTTTGCTTAGTTACTTTTCTCTCCACTTACTTGTTTGCTCTGAAGTTACATTCTGGATTGAACTTTTAACACTGTGACATCAATCAAACTGCCAAAGTTGTAAAATGTATTGTATTAGTAATTAGATTTTGATCAGTACTGAAATTTAGTCTTTAACCAAATATTTGCTATTACATCCTACTATATGCTCACATACATTAGTGGAGTAATTCACTTATACATCACTAAATGAGACTTCTGATCTGTTTGGGAATAGGTTAAATGTATGAGTAATCCTATTTAACGATGTAATATATAATTTAACTTTTACTCAGCTGTCATGCAGTTTCAATCACAGGACACATACAGACATCATAAGTAGACTTATTTTCTAGGTTAGCTAGTGTAAGTTAGCATGTCTTATTAAAATCAAAGTAATTTTTTTTTTTCCCTCGAGGATTTTTAACTATAACACTTGGCAATTCATCTGCAAGAACTTTAATATTAATATTCCACTTGCTGAAATCAAAAGATCATTCACAGACTTTGGTAATTGCAGGATGACATCTTATACAAAATAACTGTTCACATTCAAGTGGAAATATGAAATATTTGTTCACATTGGAGATTGCTTCCTTACTTAAATGGCTAGTCCCACTGAAGGTGATAAGATTAATTATGTAAACCAACATTCACCAATGCAAGCAATAGTTCCACAGTCGGGATGTAAATAATCCTCAGAAAACATTGTTGTCTGGTAAACAGTAAGCTATTATTTTCCACACTTAATAAGAAGGTAGAAAACAATGTGGTCAAGTTAAGGGAATTTCTTGTAGTCATGGTGAGTCAGCTTATGAAACAAAAGTAACGTTAATGTGTTCCTGTCCTTATACTCAATCTATTAGAATATACCTCAATTATTAATATTCCGACTCTATAAACTGAACTGATTCATCAAAGCATTATGCCTGCAGCTCATTCTACTATACAGCAGACACAAAGTCAAAATTACTGAATGGTCGCCTATTCCAAAATACTTCTATAGAGTAAATAAAGCAATATAGTTTATCTTCTCTTCACAGATGTAATGGGAAAATTAAGGAAAACAGAGTGTGATACAAAATAGGTATACTTATGATTTCCTAGGAAAACAAGTGAACACACCTTATTCAGCAGAGTGTATGTTGTGTATGTTTTTTAATAGGAAATATTTTCCTCAAAATAAAAGTTCACTAGTTAGGTTTGGGGGATACTTTTGGTTTTAAAATAACAAATATTTTACAAGGACAGACTACAGCAAATAAGTAATAACTATCCGTGAAGATTTAATTTCTGGGTTTTAACACACTTTTCCTTATTTGACACTTGAATTTTTTTTTGTTTTTTTAAATAACAAATCATAGGAAACTTTAGCCAAATTGAAGATTTTTTTTTTTAACTGAAAGAAATGTTCTATCCAAACTGATTTCAATAAAGAAATTGTAATAATAATTTTAACTGCATGACTGCTGCTCATTAGCCAATTACTTGGATAGATATTATAGATGAAAAATCTACAAGTTTCATGAACATTCCCCAAACTAAATGACTGAAAGGCAGCAATACATACACATAATAAATTTAATTTCTTCAAATCCTGTCCCACCATAATTGATACTTAAAAAGTAGCACAGAATAAGTATTTTTGTTTGAAATGGGCCATACTGAAGTTACTAAAAAAAAAAAACCCAAACAAAAAACAAAACAAAAAGAAGCTCAGGGGGAGCTCAGGCCGAGTACCCTGAGGATAACTGGTCTGCCTGCTAAAGACTGAGGCAAAGAAGGCATTAAGTACCTCAGCCTTTTCCTCATCCTTGGTGACAATGTTCCCCCCCGCATCCAATAAAGGATGGAGATTCTCCTTGGCTCTCTTCTTGTCATTAATATATTTGTAAAAACTTCTTTTGTTCTCTTTAAC
>NW_008825308.1:2661906-2666844 GCF_000699105.1 Pygoscelis adeliae | reverse complement strand
TTGAAGATCATCCAGCCTTCCTGGACCCCTTTGCCCTTCAGGACTGTCTCCCAGGGGACTCTCTCAACCAGCGTCCTGAACAGGTCAAAGTCCACCCTCCAGAAGTCCATGGTTGCAGTTTTGCTGCCCCCCCTCCTTACTTCACCGAGAATGGAGAATTCTACCATTTCATGGTCGCTAAGCCCAAGACGGCCTCCGACCACCACATCTCCCACCAGGCCTTCTCTGTTTGTGAACAGCATGTCAAGCGAGGCACCTCCCCTGGTAGGCTCACTTACCAGCTGTGTCAGGAAGTTGTCTTCCACACACTCCAGGAACCTCCTAGACTGCTTCCTCTCTGCCGTGTTGTATTTCCAGCAGATGTCCGGGAAGTTGATGTCCCCCACGAGAACAAGGGCCAGTGATCGAGACACCTCTGCCAGCTGCTTGTAGAACGCTTCATCTGCCTCTTCATCCTGGTTGGGTGGTCTATAACAGACTCCCAGCAGGATATCTGCCTCATTGGCCTTCCCCCTCATCCTTACCCATAAACACTCAACCGTATCATCATCACAAAGAACTATGATAATAAACTCCAATAATATTCAAAGCATACTTATCAAAGAGCTAGTTGAAGTTGAAATACTGGTCTAAACACTGTATTTTACATTCGTTTTCAATTTCTAAATTTGGTCAGTCTATATTCCAGTGAAGACCTATCTGCTCCTTTAGAGGACTGAAAACCATTATAAATATGGTACAAGATGTCCAAGATCCTTTCCCTTATATAAATTCAGATACACCATATTTACCAGTAGAATTTAATGGAAGGTAAATTCATAGTGGAAGTTTTATATACACCATTATTATTTGAATTTCTTAATGCTATAATGAACTCTGAGAGTTTTCAATAGCTAATGTTTTGCTGCAGAATTATCATTTTGTTACAGATCATTAATTGTCGTACACTGTAACCAGTTTGTGGTGGTGTGGCTGGTTTTTTTATTTCTGAAATCTATCCTGTTGCTTAATTCCTTTTATTATCAAGAATTTTTATGAAGATTGAATATTTTCTTTCTCATTTTCAAATCACTGCTTCTTTTTTTCATCACCTGTAAATAAGGAGCAACTTCAAATCTTCATTTATATATTGCCTTGAAAATGTTTATAGACTTTCATATGCCTCTCCTGGGCATATTTGTTGTATACAAACACAGTCAGTCCCTTTTTCAAAGATTATTTTAGTGCATAGTTGAGCATTAATGGCTCAATAAAGCAGCTGGTTTCTACTGTATGAAGCTCAATTATACCCTTCAAGGATAAGTCTGGGGAAAATCTTGCTTAACATTTCCATTAATGGCCTTGGAACAGAAAACAGAAATGTGCTGATAAAAAAATGCTGGTGACACAAAGTCATAGAAAGAGTTTGTCAATAAAAAGGAGGGTTGGGATAAAATATGGAAAAAAATTAATTACTTTGAAGGCTGAAATAATTGAGGTGGGAAGAAATTCAACAATACAAAATTCAAGGTCAATACCTGTAATTAAAATATTCTTCTGTAAGAATGGACTCAGATATAATCCCGTTAGAGGATGACTTTGAAATACCCCTATGATACAGCCATGGAAAAAACAAAAGAAAGCAAAACCCAAAAAAGTTAGGTATTTCAGAAAGAGATAGGAAAATATTATTAATGTTGTGCAGAGTCACTTGAAATGTGATACAGTGTGGTCATCCATGCTCAAGATTAATTGTGGAGCTGGTGTAAATAAGGGGAATTTGTATGATCAGAGGTATGGAAAACCTGTCTTATTAATGAACCAGAGAGCTTGAGTGGTTTAACTACCATTTAAATGATGAAGGAACGACTGCTGTTCATAAATGTATTGGAGAAATCCAAGGAGTAAACACTTTGGAGGAAAAGTAACTATTTACACTAAAATACTTTGCTATTACAACACTAAATCACTATAAGACACAGATATATTTAGGCTGGGAAATAGAAGCATGTTCCTACTACTGGAACAATCTAGTTTCGTATCTGTTTTCCAATAGGAACAGAAGGAACAAAAAAACCTGGAAGGGATATGAGGGGTGTGTGGGGTTGTATTCAGATTTTCTACTACAGGTACCATCTTTAGATGTCAGAAAGATGCAAGATGCGGCATCTTTAGGTAACAGATAATTTGAACTGCCCATTGCTTTCTTGATATTAGACACAAAAGTAACACCAAAGTCCATCTTATTCACTGCAGCAGACAGCTGGAAGACAAACAGCTTTATATATTTTCACATGTTTATGAAAGGGAATTTGTTGTGGTTTTGCCATTTGTATGAAAGTGGATGTAATGACCTATCTGGTTCATTCCTGACCTGCAAATATATTTGTTTCTTTTCTTCTCATTGCTTCTTGTTTTCCACAAGTGTTCTAAAATTCACATTCCAGACTTACACGGCTGTAGGTTTTTGAGGTGGCATTCAGCTACTTAGTTTATTAAATTTTTTGTTTTCACATATGAAAAACACATACTGAATTTTATGCTAAAATTCTGTAGGACTTTTATTATCATCTGTAATATTTTCTGGAGTAGCTACTTTTCATGTCACTGGCCTTTAAATTTGTTTTTAAAATAGTTTAATATTTACTATATGTGTATTTTATTTTTGTTTTTTTTTTTTTTAATGTTTCAATTATACATGAGGGGAAAAGTTTTTTCTGTGCCCTAGATAATAGTTTTGTTCATTGAATTCAGCACTCATATCAAAAGGCTACTGACAAACAAATCCATTTTAAGTGCTCACTACTGCTAGAGAACATACTTCCCTTGAAAGAAAGTGAGAAAGGACATCTGTTCTCTATACTTTGAAAGTAACTCATGTCCAAAGACTTTTTAATTAAACTGGTAAATCTTAAGTGTTTGTTTTAGTCATGTTATTGCAGTTGATTGAGCTCCAACCCTCTTAATCTTCATTGAGGTCCTCAGCCTAGATAATCTACTCACTTGAAGCAAAATCTAATGTTTACAGTAAAAGTGGATTGAGGATTAGATGATATCACAAGGAGTAGAATACTAAATAAACTACTGCTTGGCAGAACATTTATTAAAGTACATTTCCAAATGGTTTATAACACAGATGCTCACTGTTCCATGCCTACTGTTATAACTGGTTTCTTCTTCATATTTTTCCCTCAAAGCCTTACTGTCACCTCAGTAGAATTTTTTTTATGTACTTACACCTTATTGCTTCTTTCACCCAAAAATTCAACAATTTGTGTCTGTCTACACTGCTGGTATTTACACAGAAGTATTTTTACCATATAAAATGTACGTGGAAGATGTTGGGGGTTTTCGTGTTGGTTTTGGGTTGGGGTTTTTTTGTTTGGTTTGGGGTTTTTATGTCAGCTGTCTATTTCTGTACATGTTCAGTGGTCACTGACCACCAAAAAGCAGCTACTTGTGTTTTTCCTTGCCAGACCTGGACTAAAATCAGTTATGAAGATCCATAAAGAGATTCTGAGATTAGTAAATAAAGCCTTATCAAAGGTTTAATAAAATAAATTGAGGTATGGAGTCTGTCATCTTCTGCTCCATTTCCCACTTCAGGCTGTTCTGTAGATCACAGTGTTGTCAGAGCCTTAGACTATGGAAACATAAATGATAACCCACCTAAATAACAGAGAATCTTTCCACTGACCTTGATGAACTTTGGATTATTCCTGTACTTCCTGTTTCCATGATCTTTCTGTATCACAGAGATAATAGCAATTGCTAACACTTTAAAGTATTTTCACTGCCTTAAATTGCTGCCAGTGCATAAAGCAAACTGTGTCACAATATTTTTTTCCAGTTCCCTGCCCTAGTTGCCTGCTTCTCAACTGGAATAGCATTTGTTTTTCTTTATTTTTATTATTACTCTCACTATGACATATCTTTTCCATGTACCCTTCATTTCTTGTCAAAGCCTGACATTCTCTCAGCATTACGTAAGATAATTATCTCCGTCCAATTTCAATGATGATCCTGTAATATATAGTACATCTGTGAACTCTGATCTAGAATGACAGACAGTTTCACTGAAAATGTCTGCATTTTACTACTTGCTGCAACCACTTCTGCTGCATTTACGAGTGTAGTACTTTTCATACTTGCATAAATTTACCAAAAATAAGTAATTGTTCTTGTAGTTATTTTACAATTATTTTCCTTTAGGATGTCTGTCATTTACTTCCATTTGCTTGTCAACATATTGAATATTTTTTTTTTTTGTTTCTGGAAATTATCAGAAGGAAATGAAAAATATTACATTCAGAAAAAAAAATATATTGGCTATACTCCCCTGTTAATCATATAAAGTATCTATCAATTCCCTAATAAAGCCCCTGTTTTCTAAGTATAAAATTGGTCACAGTTACTTCTCATATAGAGATATGTTAACATGGCAAAAAAAAAAATTCTTCTCAAGTCAATGAACCTTTATCCCATTAAAACTTCATGTGTTATTTTTTATTTTCTAGTACAACTCTAAGAGATTGTAAACAGACAATTTTCACAATAAAAACATAAGAACATAATGGAAAGAAGCATAAAAGTTGATAGCATAGGTTTCTTTTCAAGTTACTTTTTTTCTTTCTTTTTAGAATGGATTCTTTCAGTTTACAGTATATATCTTTAACTTCTTACATCAATTTATTTTATTAGAACTGAAGTAATTTTCTCCGTAATAATATAGTAAGTAGCATAATATAGATTTTTTTTCAGAAGATGAAAAATATGAGAGTTGTCTGTTTTAGAGAAGTTTCTTTCCATGCATAAGTAGAGGTATGTGCTTTCCTAGAGATATAATAAACACCTGAATCAGCATCTGAAGAATATTATCATTAAACTTGAAAAGAAACAACAATTTAGGAAATTGCTTAGATCATTTAGGTCATTAGATTTTACTTAGGTAAATCCTAA
>NW_008825308.1:2656479-2661870 GCF_000699105.1 Pygoscelis adeliae | reverse complement strand
CAATTTTATTCTCTGAATTTCATATTTTTTGCAAGTCTTCATCTCAGTTTTCCTTCTGAATTATGGTTCTCTCTCAGATACATTCAGACACAGTACCTTTCTCTGCTTTGTTGAGGCAAAGAAGTGCCTCACTCCTTGATTTCCAGATCCATGGCCTTCCCTTCCAGACCAAGGTTAGAAAAGAGAGCTCAGATGAAAGCCAAAATTTCTATTGACAAAAATTCTCTTGAATTAATTAGTCTCTGTGAATATATGTGTCTTTGTATACTGACACAACTTTGGCTGAAGTGGTGAAGGAGAAATCCCTTCTATTAATTGGGAACTGTACTCATAGTTGTGAAACCAAATCCTTGTACTCTATGGAGGGAGCTGAACCGTGGGCAAATATTCTAACTACACGAGTAATGTCAAAACTACACTTTTAGCCAAGAAACTGGGCTCCTCAACAGATGTGTTTTAAAGAAAAGTTAAGCCAATCAGCTATATCTCATAATCTAAATTCTTGAGACAATTTTGATATGTAAAGGTCAGTTTCATATAAGTGCTGAAACTCTGACTTATGGTCAATGGCTAAAGATTAATTTTCCAAAGATTATTGGTTAAAATGCAGTAAATTAACTTTACACAACAAATGGTTGTTGTAGGAAGTTGGACTAGATCGCTGTAGGTCCCTTCCAACTGGAACTGTTCTGTTCTGTTCTATTCTATTCTATTCTATTCTATTCTATTCTATTCTATTCTATTCTATTGTATAACTAACCTGGTTGTTACTTAGATGGGATTAATTTCCTCCAAGCCAGATGGTGAATTCTCCTTTAAGCCAACAGCCTATACTCCCTTCTTGAATGATATTCCTCATTTTCTCATTTGTGGATATCCCTCTTGTCAGCTTTCTGTGGAAAAGAAACTTCTTGGCAAGAAAAGTTTTACCTTTCCTTTGATTCTGTACATGAAAAAAAAAAAAATGTGTGTAACATAGATTTGCTAATCACGGTTGACATAAATCTTTTGATGCTATAGTCTATACAGTTTTGATTCTCCTTCAGACCAAACATGTAACAAAGACTGCTTGTGTAGCTGTTCTCCACTGAAACTAATCCAAGTTTTCCTATAAAACCTTAGTTAAATATGTTAAGGGAAGGTTGATCTGTTGTCTAAGTAATATCTTACTATGACAGTCTGGGAGAATAACATTTTTTTCTTTTAGTAATGTTTTCCCTAACATTATACACACTTAGAAATCTACTAAAATGCAAACTGATTTTCTTGTAAAGCTTGTGTGTACAATTCCTCAGCCCATTTTGTCTATTTCTATACTACTGAGTAAAAAAGGTCAATTAGCACAGACAAGCTCATGTCCACGCTGCTTAGGACTAGGCCTTTCAAGAGGATAATGGTTTTAGGACTAGGCCTTTCAAGAGGATAATGGTTTTAGGACTAGGCCTTTCAAGAGGATAATGGCTTTTGGTCTCCTCTGTGGTGCACCAATGGCCCTAAGATATAACTACTGCATTTTGCATGTAGGATCCCATGAAGGATCAGGGACTGGCAGAACAAAGTGTGAGGATAACCTTACCATGACTGAAGATGTAATGGTAGAAAGAAAAGTTTTAAATTGTAAAACTGGAAAATTAGAGGTCATTGAATTTAAATTTAATAAAAGCATTAAAATCTCAGGTTGATTAATTGAAGTTTTCTAGGTCTTTTATTTAAAGACATGATAGCAAATGCATGGAATATCTAACATACCCCTGTAGTTACACATTTTAGCATTTTCTGTTATTTTTGTATAGCAAAGGTTTTTGATTTTTTAAGAGATAAGTAAGAAATCAGGTGAATGTAACATAACAATGTAATAAGGCTATATAAAAACCTAAGAATATAATGGAGATATAAATGAAGGTGAAGTGGAAATTCTGTCTTATGGTTTGGTGTAAATGATAACCTATTTTGTAAAGTGCTATGGTGCAACAATATATGTTTGTGTGCAGGATGTGTGAGTTCTAGGTAAACATATAAGCAACTTCCATTCCTATAGCTGTAGTACTCTAGCGCTTATAAATTTTTCTCATTTTACTCCTACTCACCATGAACATGCTGTGATTCACTTTTTCCTCCCCTTTTTCAGGTTTTTATTAATCTTCCAACTTGGCAGCAAATGCCCCTGTCACAGAAAATGTGTCTCAACCAATACAGCTGACAGAATTGAAGGGAAGGTAAAAATATTTTTTCACCTTTCAAACTCCCCACACTGTTATATCAGGCCTTAAGTATTATGACATGTTTTATTGTCTTCATTATCTGGCTAGATACTCTTTGAAGAAACAGGATGGAGAGCTGGGGTTCTTTTTTTGGCCGGATTATCTGGGTTTTTTGCACTACTTTGGACTTTTTGTTTGTTTTATTTTTCTGAAAAAAAAATAGTAACTGGTTATTTTTAAGAAATCAGTTCTTCATGAAATTATCTGAAGATAAGTAGAATTTTTCAGCTTAAAATGAAAAAAACCCAAACCGTTTGGTTGTAAAGCATATTAGCAAGATAACAGTTAATTCTTTAAATGTACTCATTGTATGAGAATTCAGCGATAATGGAAACTTGAATTTGCATCATTATCTGATTAAGATTGCTGCTGAGTAATGTGTGAGACGGGAAACATATTCTGGCAGTCTTTTGTTTAAAAAAACCAGTTATTGATCAACTAATTCTCTAAAATATTTGCAAAAACTCAATAACAGAAAGCTATATACAATTCTGTGGAAAACATCCTATATTTTTGCTAGCCAACACAATAATCAGATTTTTGCTCAGAATGCAGGGCATTACCCTGACACCAGAATGCAGGCATCACTTCAAAGAGTATTCTGACAGCTGTCCTTGTGAAACAGATTTTTTGTCAATGATTTCAAACAAACATCTTCTTAGTATGTAAATTAGGTAATAAATTTGCTTAACAGAGATGCAAAAAGTATAAACACATTTTTTAGTGGTTAAACACATTTTTTAGTAGCTAACTAATCATTTATTGAAAGTGTTAAAATGTAATATCTTGATGAAGTGCTCTATTTATGAAATCTCAAAGGAGAGATGGCAGGAACTGATAACAGAATGCATGTCTACTTTACTTTTCTGTTAATATTTGTGTAATTTTAGCAATCATTTCAGGACAAGTACTGAAACAGAGAAATTTGACTCTTAAGTCAGTAGCAGTGCATGCAGGGATGATGCTTCC
Source organism: Pygoscelis adeliae (assembly GCF_000699105.1). Lineage (NCBI taxonomy): Eukaryota > Metazoa > Chordata > Aves > Sphenisciformes > Spheniscidae > Pygoscelis > Pygoscelis adeliae. Next base: position 2,658,640 of record NW_008825308.1, on the reverse strand, counting down.
TTCCCACAATGGGAGTGGGTAGAATAGCTATAGGAGGGGAAACAAGGCAGTAAGTTGTTCCTTCTAATAAGATGCATGACCAAGTTTGTGAGCTGTTATCAGAAGACACTAGATGAAGAAATAACCCCCTGGTAGTAAGTACTAGTCAGAGTGTTCTTGGAAAGTAACAGTACAGTGGCCTAAACTGTAAAAGATCACACTGAGTTTGTAAAAATACAGCATATCTATTTTTTTACCTTTTACTTTACATAAAGGAAGAGAAAAGAAATCCTAGTTTGGAAACACAAAACAAATTAGATCTAATCTATTATGGATGGAGGTCTTGTGTTTGACTTCAATGTCTAGGAAAATGTTAGCTCAAAATGAACTATTTCTGTGACTCATTTTCATGAAAATTTAAGACCTGAATTACCCTGAAACCTCTATCAAATTTCATTAACTAGTGGATTCAAGCATTACTATGGATAGGACAAAGAAGAAAGGAGAGCATACACACAGACAAACATACAACATTTGAATAAATCTTATTTTCACATGAAATTCTTCTCAAATTGATACTTCCAAACCTGTGAATAAGCTAATAGAACCAGAACCACAACCATAACTCAAATGTTAAAATGTCATTCTGACAAGCAGGAGCAGATAAGTGACAATATTTTTATAATATAAATGTCAAAAGAAACATCTCAGTGATGTCACCAACTGCTACATGCTTGGTCAGTAAGGCTAAATCAAAAAAAAAGACAAAAATACCATTAAAAACTGAGTAATAATTATTGATAACTTCCAGAAGCATAAATTTACAAACATAGTCCTCATTACTGAATATACTGTAAGAAATTATTCCATGATATGCCCCAATGAAAAAAACATCATTAATGAATGAATGAATGAATTAATTGAATGAATGAATGAATGAATGAATGAATGCATTCATTCATTCATTCATTCATTCATTCATTCATTCTATCTAGCTTTCACTATCTCATTTTTTCAGTGATAACAGTTATCTAAGGTCATAGACTCATATGCTTTATTTCACATGCTCAGTGTTTGGTTTAGTAGCCCTTTGTTTTGTATCTCTGCAGAATAAAGTTTTACTTGTGTTCACACTCCTCAATAAAACAAATATTTTATCTGATTTACTGCTTAATTCTATAATACTTAAATATGGAAGGGAGGAAGTGTAGGTGTTCACTGATGTTCCTATGAATGTGTAACAGCTAATGTTAATGGCTTTAAGAAAAAGCCCAGTTTCTTCTTAGATCAGAGAATTCAGAGAAAAAGTATATGACTAAATTTGTTTGATCCTTGACTGCTATGTACATCTAACTACATTCTATATTATAAAGTGTGCTTCAGATTTTAGCCACTGCCATTTTTCCTCACATGTATCCTCAGCTCATAGTAAGTAAAGTTCCATGCTAGCTAAATGAAGTGCAGCACAAATTACATTCAGGAACCAAGTTCCTTTCCTTCCAGATGCAACTTAGAATCTAGAAATTACATATTTCTATTTAAGTTTAATGCAAATATTACTTTCCAGTTCAAACAGTAATTGCTTCTGATTTCATTCTCTGTTTTCATTTGATAGCATCTAGAAAGGAACACCCACAATACACTGTGCCTTAGGGAATATTGCTTTATGTATTTTGAAGTGGTTTGCTCTCAAACTTACTTGATGCTACAGAGGCAGAAGTGGGTCCCTCAAGTTAAAAAAGTACTACTCGTATACAAAACCACTTAGAGCAGGATCTACCTTGCCAAATATAATTTTCTAAAACTTAGACTTCTAGACTAAATGGAATGAGCAAGATTCCTGTCCCTTTAATGACAATAAATAGGCACTGTGTGGTTTCCTAAAATAGATGTCTGTGATGCATGGGATGAATCAAACTTTGGAGATGTCCATTTATCTCTATTGAGATAAGTGCAGCAGGGTTCTAGATATGTGGTTAACTGTTGACGTGAAAACATGAATACTATAGTTTCAAAGCTCAGGGTTCAGTTTATCTTACTTCAAATGTATGCAATGACATAGAAAATTGTTCTACTTGACTATAGTAGGATGGTTGATATATGTGATTTCTTGTGAGATCTATGTTTAAATCATACCAGATTTAAAAATCTGTCAAGTTTGCTATACTATATTACATATTTT
>NW_008825308.1:2647120-2656437 GCF_000699105.1 Pygoscelis adeliae | reverse complement strand
CCCCCCCCCCCCCCCCCCCCAAGATAGAGTGTTTTAAGTAAGTTGTAATTGAAAGTCTTAATTCTAGCTATTTTGGAATGAACTTGAATGAAAACTGATAGGTCTTCATGATCTTTAAAAATACATGCTATTTTATATAAATAGTTGGTATTTACAAATACAATAAAGAGGAATATTAGAAAAGCACAGTTTAAATTCCCATGACATGTCAAAATAAAATACCATCAAACGGCCCAAGTAACCACCCGGGCTCCCTGAAGACAGTAGGAGTATAGGATACATAAATAACATTTAAAAAAAGTGGAATTTAGTGCTAGTTTTGTCAATATTAAAAGTACATTACTGGTGAGGAAAAAGTTGGAGTCTATATTTAGCTAACTATTAGCAGACTCAGAATCATTAAGATGAGAAATTACATTTCCTTCCATAACTCCTCATTGAGCTATTGCTGCTCCTTGAGAAAAATCCAGGAAAGAAATGGTCTTCATTGGAAATAATTTGCCTTCCCTTCTTATTATTTTTCGATATTTTATTCAAGCTTGATTTTCACAGATGAACCAAAGAGATAATGTACTTTATTAGTCACTAAAAATGCAAAATATTCTAGTTCCTTTAGATTTTTTTTACAACCTGAATAGAAGTAAAAGAAAAAAAATATTGGTGAATGTCATAGAAATAATCTGAGTTTTAAGTTCCAGTCATGGACCTAATTTGGTCCTTATCATCAATATTGAAGACAGAGAATATTAAACTAAATTTGCCTTACTATACTTTTCCTAGTATTCTTCACTAACTTAGGTTATTTTATTTTGTCTGATTTAATAAACAAAAATTAACATTACCCATTTAAAATCCTACAGGAGCTGGAAATGGAGAAATGTGTTCCTGACTCCTATACCTAATTGCTATTAATTTATTTTGTTTTAGCTGCTAGAAATTATTTGTTACAAAAATAAACACACAAATAAAACCTTGAGGAAATATGAAGTGATAACTTCAATAATCCCAAAATATTTTGATGACCTGAACAAATAATTTGCATTTAGAACTAGATGAAATGTAATAATTTAGGCAAATACTTTAAGCAAATATTTTGCCCGTTCTCTTATTCAGATCAAGTCCTTTAGTAGACTTTTAGGTCATTGACTTCAGATAAGCCAAGCAGGGCGAATTAAAATCATAAAATTGTATCTGTTCCAAATATTAACATGACATAACTATCAAGTTACTAGTTCTTCCAAGCACAAAATTTCATTTGTTAAGTTGTGGTATTGGATGTAGGTGGTGAGGTTTTGGTAGCAGGGGGGCTGCTGGGCTGAGGAGAGGCCTGGAACACAGCTGGTTCCAACCAGCTCCAACGGATCCACCACAGGGCACAGCTAAGCCCAGCAGCCAAGGTGGTGTCACCTTGGGGAGCAGAGATTCCCTTGCAGCCATTAGGAGAAAGACCACGGTGGAGCAGTTATTTCCCTGCAGCCCATAGTGAGGACCACAGTGGAGCAGATGAATATTTCCTGAAAGACTGTAACCCATAGAGAGGACCCACGCAGGAGCAGGGGAAAAGTGTGAGGAGGAGGAAGTGGCAGAGAGGAGCAGTTATGGACTGACTGCAACCCCAATTCCCCATCCCCCCTGCGCCGCTCAGTGCAAAGGAGGAGATAGAGGAGCCACAAATGAAGAAGTGAAGTTGACTCTGAGAAAAAGCAGTGGGCGGAAGGTTTTTTAGGGGTTTTGCTTGCTGTTTTGCATATTTTTTTCCTTCATTTCTCACCATCCTACTCTATTTCAATTTGGAATAATTTTTCCCCCAAGTTGAATCTGTTTGCCCGTGATGGTAACTGGCAAGTGATCTCCCTGTTTTTATCTCAACCCATAAGCTTTTTTCATCTTATTTTCTACCCCTGTCCTGTTGAAGAGGGGGAATGAGAGCAGCTGGGTGGGTGTCTGGCAGCCAGCCAAGATCAACCCACCACAGTTATCTTAGAAAGGAAAATACCTTCAGAATGACAATTTATTTTCTTATATGAAATTCAAACTTTAGCATACAGGATAAACCATATTCTATTACAGAGTGTTTGAAAGCCTGATGAAAGCCCCGGGTCAAAAGACAAGATAAAATTTATTTAGAAGAGGACACATTTTGTTTTATTTTTGCTTGAACGTTTGTCAGAAGAGTATTTATCAATATTTTAAAATCAAAGAAATTTTAAGTCACATTACCTCAAAAAACTTGCAGAGGGAAATTTTGTGTTTTGATAATTTTTACTTTCTACACTTGTACATTTTTAAAGCTTTTTTTCCTGCTTTCCCATACTCAGAAATACACACAAGCATTGCAATTCACAAACCCTACTGAAAATAACAACATGATAGGGCAATTAAAAGTTGTTTTGCAGTGGAAACTGTAGCGCTTAAAAAAACGCACATTAAATATTGATAGCCCTTCATCTCTTAGAGGCTTCTTCCCAATGTTTTTACTAGCACTGAATTGCATTTGAGTTATGCCAGGCCTTTCATGGGACTATGTAAGAAATAAGGTACTATTCAGTTTGAAAAATGACATCAGAATCTGCCCTCAAAAGAGTTCCAGAATGTCTAAATTATATTTTTGATTTAGTTTCGAAGAATAACACTCTGAAGTACCTGAACTTTTGTAGATTATCTCAGCTGCACGTTGCTGAAAAATGAACTGCATTTCATCATTACTTCTTTCATTTTTCAGACAATTTTTTTGCCCATGAACTAGTGCTTGAAATCTTCCTGGTGTTTTGTGAAGATTTTCTTTCCTCCTTGAACTCATAGAGTTCACTTATCCCAAGCTAATACTTCTGATGCTCTCTGCAGTTCTTATTAAAAACAAACAAACAAACAAACAAACAAACAAACAAACAAGATGAAGCAATGCTATTATACTGCATAAATAAGCATTATTACAGACTTCAAATAATTACCTAGGACATACCACAGCTTGCATTACTTATCATGGCATGGCATGGTATATGATACAGTGTGAGTCAGGATAGCCAGCTTCAAAAATGCTATATTCCATTCACTTTTATTAATACATTTTAATACATATATCTGACAGAGGTTTGTTTGGTAGTTTTTGTTGTTGTTTTTTTTTTCTTTTCAAAGAGCTCTGATGTGCAAATTTATGGAATATTATTTTAAGCAGTAATGGAGAAATGTCACAGCTTGCTGAATGTGGGGAAGCTTTAGTAATTTGTTAGAGGAGCTGTACCTTGTGTATATTCAGATTTTTAAGGTAGACTTAAGTTACATTGTCTGAGTAAATTTTTAGAGTAGAGTCTGACAGTCACTTGCAAACCTTCAACTTCAATTGCTGTATGTAGTCTGTTTAAGAATTATTTTCAGCTGAAGAAAACCTAACCAATACCCCACTGGATCAACCAATAACTGTAGGTATGGCAGAAGCTGGCATAGGAACATTAGAGTAAGATACAGTTCAATGATTTGAATTTGTTTTTCTTTTTTTTTTTTTTCCCCCCAGGAGAGGTTTGAGAGTGTCAGAGTGGTGATTTCATTGCAGTGATTAAAAGACACACATTCCAGTTCCCTAAACTCATCACAAAGACAGCTTTTAACATCTCTGAAAATCAAGTGATATTTTGAGAGAGTTTCTACCTAACTAGTTTCAAAACTCAGTATGTTAAACTCACTGGTAAGTCTTCATAGGGCATTCTAGCTGTCCTCCCACATATCAGACAGGTATTTAACCTGCAAGTTGGCTATAGAAAATCAGTGTGTGAATGAGTAAGTGATGTTTCATCCCTGTCTACAAGGCTTCTTTGCTAGAGAGAAGAAGAGAGAGAAAGGGAGGGAGGGAAATTTTTTTCACAGTGATGTGGATAATACCAATGCACTTTTTGGAAAATATTTTGGCTGTTACAAACAGTTTTAATCACAAGCATATATACTCAAAAGAAAATTAAAACATTTAACTAGATTTTAGCAACAGCTATTGAGGCCCATTTTATGCAGTAGTATATCATTGTATAAAGTGCAGGTAACTTGGGGATCAGACCCCAAAGCGGGGGAAAAGTATATATTTGCAAATGATTGCTCTGTGCAAGTTAATTAAAGTTCTGGCACTCTATAACAGAAGTGGGCGCAGGAAAGTGACTTCTCATTTTTGTGCAGTGTGTTTCATATCAGCCACTTCTGTGTTATTCTGTGGTCTACGTCAGGGTCCTGAGGGCACCACCAGGCCTGGCTGCCCCTGCCCAGCCTCACCGCCTTGGGGGTCCCCCCACCCTAACTACAGCCCAGCATCCCATTTCAGTCCCCGGGTGTCAGTCCTTGCCTCATCAATATGCAGCAGGGATGGTCTCTATCTCCACACAGCCCTGCCCTGCCCAGACAAGAGCCCCATCGAGATGGGCCTACCCATAGGCTCATGTCCCAACCCAGCCTTGGCCTGTCTCCATCCCCAGGGAGGTGCCTGATGCCCGGGGCTGGGGCTGCCCTAGTGCCACCCAGCTGCCCTGCTCCTGGCTGAGGTGGTGGGACAAGCCCTGGCTTCCAGGCCCTGCCCTGACGGAGCCATGGGGATCCCCTGACACTCCCAGTGCCACAGCCCCAGGGAGCTGCTGGCCATGCTGTGCCCTGACTTTAACTTTGGACTTGCTAAAGTACAAACTAATGTTCCTTTATTTGTACTTTTCATTTGCCATGTGAGCTCTGTTGCATGTGATATGTAGGAAAATACCACAGTCAGGAAGACAAAAGGGATATGTCAGAGCCACCAGCCTTGACAGTCTGCATTGAGTATCTAATTAAAATAAGTAATATACATAAAAACTATTGAATACAAAGAGAACGTTGCACTCAATTTCAGTTTTCTTAACATAAACACAAATATATGGCATTTTAGTGGACTTTATAATCCTTTCCCAACCCTCACACATCTTTGCAAAGTCTAATTATTTGAAAGAAATTTGGATTTACTTCATTTCCTGAACATCCTTGGCTTCTTGGTTTTGATGTTTGAGGTTTCACTTGGCTCATGTCTTAAATTTTTTTCACAGACATGAAATTAGAATCATATTTTCAAATGTAATCTTGTCTGTGGGAAGTAAATCACTGAAAAGATGACCACAGAAGTATTGAGAGAATTTATATAATACTGCGAAACCTGGTAACACTGAACTGTAACCATAAACTAATCCAGACATTTATACACACACACACACACATATATGTGTGTGTTAGATATTAGGCTCAGTTTCCTGAACAGATGTTGTCAGATATTTCTTTAAGTTTGTTGCAAAAGCAGTTAAGATGATTTCTTTCCTTTTCTGTTAGAAAGTACTGTTAAAATTTGAACCCTAAGTGTTTGCAGCACTTAATTTCAAAGTGTAGAAGTTTGCAAACTGGGCCAATTTGTATTGTCTCTTCAATGTTTTATCGCAATATAAAATTTATCTCAGAGGATTTAGAAAAGATAGATAGCAGTCAAGTTTTAAATTATGTGTAATCTCATCCCTGGGAAGGAATTGGTTTAATGGATAACATACTGTATTCTGTGGCACAGTGTTCTAGTAAATGAGTGTTCTAAAAATTTTTGCTCAACCCAGAACTATTTTCTTAGCATTCTGTCTAAATAGCAAGGGGAATTATATTCTGCAGCTAAAGACATTGCTTGCATGTAGACCATAATAAAATAATCTCTAGTACTTTAGTGTATTCAGGTTTAATGTTCTCCCACTGCAATTCAATACACTACAGCAGGAGATGTTAGAATAAGAATTGCTCCTGAATAGCTAAAACTCATACAGTTTTCTATGATTATTAGACTCAGCTAAGTATAAAAATGGTGGGAGGAAGTAAAGAAAGGTTACCACCTCTAGGAAGTGCTTCAAAATATTAAGTAAACATGATCATCTTGCTCTGATTTTTCCCCAGATGTTTACTACTAGTTTAGGGAATATTACTGCTAAACTATATTATTTAAATACAGAGATTAATATACATTTTTGAGTATTCTGAAATTCTGAAAAATGCTGATAGGAGCAGCTAAAAATGAAAGATAAACAGCAAGTACTACAGTTTGTTGTTCATGGATTTAAGTGAAGGTCAAAAATAACATTTCTGTTTTCAAGCCTTGAAAAGAAATCACAAAATACGAGTTACTGCCAAAATATGAAGTCAGTAGTGCAGGAGAAATGCCAGATGCTTCAGCTACCTTCTATTTCTTCAAACCCTGCATTAACAGATAATTCACTTTCCCCTCAATTTAAAATGTGTTGTGTCACCACTATTAATTTAAATGTGCCAGTGACAATTCTTGAAAATAAATGTATCCCCTAACCTTTATATTCTTCATGTCCAGATTCTTCCACCTTTACTCAAAACATCTTATTCTATTCAGAATATTGAGAAATCAGTTACTCAATATTGTTTAAATTTTGGATTACATTTGAAAGTATCTATAGATAAGTTGACTTGTCTCAGTCTAAATCAGAATTAATCTTTCGCTTTTTATTATGTATTCTAAATTGTAGAGAACTGACAGGGCAGCTATTTCTTTGTCTCTAAGGGGAGAAGTTTGTGGTAAATTAGAAAATTGCATTATAAATACAACAATGGAACTCCATCTCATTTAGTATTATCTGATGGTCTCATGTAGGATTTTAAATACAGTAATTTGGAGTATGTAACCCAAATGTGTTAATTAAAGTTGCAAGGGTGCTCACATGGCCCAGCCTTGGCAAAATGGCCTGGATAACAACAGTTGGTAAGATAGAATGGGAGTGTAAACAGTGTGTAAGAATGGGACACTCAAAATTGTCTGAGAATGCATTTCTCCAAAACTGATAAAGCTGAAGAAGATGACTATCAAACAGTAACAAGGAATTAAAAAGACACTTTTGAAATAGGGAGTCAGCTTGAAAGTGTATAGAAAAGATCCCCTATGGCTGGGTAGGGGTCCTCATGACCTGGATGGGAGGAGGAGTGTGTCTGAGAAGGAAACAGAACTTACTGGGATCAGTGAAGAGAGGGTGTTTGGAAGTTTGTTGGTGTTTAGTAATGTTAACAATTTTTAAGTGTGGTTTATCTGTTGCATTGCTGATATTGATCCTGAATGTACAGTTTATTGATTGCTCATTAGTCATGTGTTCTCAATAAACCACTTGAGTTCTGATCTGACTTTATATGATGTGAACTGGGCAGCTTTTCCCTGTGACAGAAGCCTTTTTAGTCTGACTCAGAAATGCTGACAGATGATTTCTTGAATCAGGTAAGTGATGATACAATTTTCTTGAGATGTTCATTTACCTTAAAAGTTCTTTCCCAAAAAGTAAACTTTCCCCATTCCTTTCACTATTCCTTTCCCCACTTCTCTTCCCTTTGAATTCTACTTCATCATTTGCATTTAACTGGTTATTTGTCTATGATCATCATTTTTCAGAGATGTCCAGTAGCAATGTAATCAACAAAGCACAGGACATTGGGCACTTACTATCAACTTCTGCTATGTCATGTTTTTGTTGTTGCTGTTGTGGTGGTGGTGGTGGATTTGGTTTTTTGCTTTAGGTTCTTTCTAGTTCTTTTGGTTTTTTTTTTCCTCTTGCTGTACATTCCTATGATTGTTAGTGAGCAACATGGCAAAAATGCAGCCGTTTTGTACCACTGCCTACAGTGAACTATGTTTTTACCAGTGTTGTTTATCTTTATGAGGCACATAATGTGTCCACAAATAAATTGAGTAAGATGAAGAAAAATGAAGCTACTTAAATTATATAAAAAATAGAACATAGATGTTTTAAAAGGTATAACTACTGATTTTTTGTATTTTAAATTTAGATAATCTACTTCAGTAGTCTTTCTTGCATGCTACATTGGGTCACACAGTAATAAAATGGATGAATCTCTTGCTGTTCTGCTTTGAATGTCTGAAATTGTCTCCTGTTTTTTAATATTAGCAGAGTATGTACTTCACAGCGAACTAGGAGCCAGCATTGAATACATTTCATAGTATGGTCCTCAAAATATTTATCTGTGCTAAGATTATAATTCCAACAGTGAACAGAATTGTTTTAATACCCAATGGGCTTCATTTCTAACTGAAAAATAATCGTTGATTCTGAAAAGCAATAAAACCCATCATGTTCTGATAAATGGAATTCAGGAAATGGAATTGCACGTTTAAGAAAGACAAATCCAAAATTTGTATTCCAGTGGAGTGGAAATGCCTAAAAAGAAGTAAATATATGTCTTTCAGAACAGCTAATCACTTCACAGTGAAAGTCATAAGATAGTGATTGATAGCATAAAGCTTAACTTTCACATCCCACATTTCTGAAGAGGAAGAAAAAAATACCTACGTGCAATCTGCTCTGGTACTCTAAAAATGTGTATATTCAATATTCCATTTTGCCATGAAAAAATTTGGAATTTCATATGAAAGGGAAATTAAAATTTGCTTTATCATTCCCTTCCCACTCAGTTCTGTTTTCCATAGTTGCTCCTATTTCAATCATCAAAATGGTATTTTACACATGTATTTAACCCAGATTCATTATATGTTTTCCACACATTTAACTGAAGTGACTAAAATAGAGCTCCTAGTTGCCTCAACAGTAAGTCACAAGAGATATATGCCACTGGCAGAAATTAAAATTATAATTGCTCTGAATAATGTCACATGTGAACTATATAATGATATACATACTAATTTAACAATTTTTGCTTTAGTATTGTAATTTGTTTCTATGAATATTTTGGAAGTTTGAAATAATTTTGGTTTTCTAAAATCTGGAAGTTTCAATTAAACAAAACACAGCTACCAAAAAAAAAAGGTTATATGCATCCTGGTTTTGACAGGAATAGAGTTAATTTCCTTCCTAGTAGCTGGTACAGTGCTGTGTTTTGGATTTAGGATGAGAACAAAGTTGATAACGCACCAATGTTTTAGTTGTTGCTAGGTAATGCTTACACTAGTCAAGGACTTTTTAGTTTTCCATGCTCTACCAACTGAGAAGGCTGGAGGTGCACAAGAATCTGGGAGGGGGGCACAGCCAAACTGGCCAAAGAAACATTCCATACCATGTGACGTCATGCTCAGTACATAAACTGGGGAAAGCTGGCTGGGGTGACCGTTGCTTGGGGACTGTCTGGGAGTCGGTCGGCGAGTGGTGAGCAATTGTACTGTCCATCACTTGCTTTGTGTATTATCATTATTATTACTATTACATTATTATTATTATTTAATTTCAATTATTAAACTGTTTTTATCTCAACCCACGAGTTTTTCTCATTTGTGCTCTTCCAATTCTCTCCCCCATCCCACCGGG
>NW_008825308.1:2636074-2641329 GCF_000699105.1 Pygoscelis adeliae | reverse complement strand
TGCTCGGGAACTTGCTGGTCATTGCTTGGCAGGTGGTGAGCAATTATATGGTTCATCCCTTATTTTGTGTATTCTTTTATCATTATTATTACTGTTTTCCCTTCCTTTTCTGTCCTATTAAACTGTTTTTATCTCAACCCACGAATTTTACTTTTTGTTTTTCCAATTGTCTCTCCCATCCCACTGGGTGGGGGGAGAGTGAGCAAATGGCTGTGTGGTGTTTAGCTGCCTGTTGGGTTAAACCACAACATATGCCTAGCTTATAATGCAGGTTAATTTTCCCCAGAAATTGTAGGTAGACCAAATTTGGGCACTGAATGTGTATTTTAAAGTTACTTTTCATATCAGAAACAATCAAAAAATTTACTGTTTGAGTTAATTAATTTATCTTGTTGATAGTTTTTTCCTGCTGTCTAACACTGAAACAGAATGAATATTTTGGGACATACCTGAAAAGAAAATTTTTCAAGAAAGAAGCAAAAACCTTTTTATGAAGGTAGATATGTTGTTGTCACTGTTTAAAGATCCCTAATAATCCAGCAGGTAATGGCTCTGTTCCTGTCAAAACTACTGCAAAAAATTCCACTTATTTTGTTAAAATATAACTGAATCGAAAATCAGGATAAAATGCCAGTTAACGATAAAGGAAAAACTGTAACTTCATTAAACACTAGCAATTTGCACAGAGGGTAGTCTAAAATACTCTATATTTTATAATCTTTAGGGCTTATTTTACACAAACGCTTTACCTGAATTAATTATGCAACCTGACCTTGCTAGTTGTTACTCAGCAGAGAAAAGTTTATTCTTTGGAGAATTGATCCAATGCCTGCTTAAGTCAATAATACCGCTCTGGTTGGTCTCAGTGGTTTCACACGTGGTCTCCAATTAGTAATAAGACATTACAGTGGAAACAAGTTTTGTCTCTCTGTCTAAGTAATGAATAACAACTCATGCCTATCAGTAGTACATTGTCAATGGAAGAACAGATTTTTTTTCCATCTTTTGCATGCAATGTGTGTGAACCTCTCCAAACTATTACTTTTTCAGAAAGCGTTAAAGAAACACAATGCCAAACCTGAATGCACTGTGACTGTTCCTGTAAAAATAATGACATCTGAATAAATGCAAGGAAGTCTGAGAAAGGGAAAGCGGTATCTGTAGAATTCACTAGTGAAAGAATTTTGTTTAAGCTATTCTTCATTCAATGAAAATATCCTACAGAAATAGACACAATTGAGTCTGCTGCCATTAGAATTGGTGTGGTTTTTTGTTTATTTTTCTTCTGTATTTTCTAGTTGTTTCTTTTCTATATCTTAACAATAATATTTCTAGAATGAGATGGCATGGAAATTGATATAATGGCTCCATTTGTAATAGAGACAAAAATACAATACAAGGACAATACATTCATTCAGTTAAGGTCTAAAGACACAAAACATCCTATTTTGTATTTATTAAGCTTCTTATGGACTCATGCTGTCCTCTGATTGAAAATATTGGAAAATATCCTGAAATTTTACAGTAGGCAGACCAACTCCACACTAGGGATCATATACTAAAGTAAGTTCATAACAAATAAATCCTACGCCTTGTCTAAAGAACAGTACAGGTGAAAAAACATACTGTATTTTGTAGGAAAACTTTATGACTGGATTTTTCTTCCTTTTGGGTTATATCCTAACTCTTCCTTTTTGTATTTTAACTTTGTCAAATATACAGGTTTTATCTGAAATTGAGGAAAATATTCTTTCCTTAATTTTGTGACCTAACTCTTCAATCTGATTGGTATTTACTGGAAACAACTGCTATTTCTCTCATCATCTTCTCTATCCCCTTAAACAAAAGCAAAGTGTGCATTCTGACGCTTCTGCTTTTCATATTATTTTTAAAGTTACAAAATCCAGACAATTGTGATAAAATTATGCGGAAATGGAAAAGCCACTGTATAATATAACCAAACTTTATTTAGGCTATCTCTAACCTTAAAGAATATAAATAAAGATGGCAACAAACTTTTTAGCAGTGCCTGTTGCGACAGGACAAGGGGAAATGGCTTTAAACTAAAGAGGAGTAGATATAGGCTGATATAAGGAAGAAATATTTTATGCTGAGGGTGGTGAAACACTGGAACAGGTTGCCCAGAAAGGTGGTGGATCCTGGAAACGTTCAAGGTCAGGTTGGACAGGGCTCTGAGAAACCTGATCTAGTTGAAGATGTCCCTGCCCATGGCAAGGGGGTTGGACTAGATGATCTTTAGAGGTCCCTTCCAACTCAAACTGTTCTATGATTCTATGATAAATTTAGCACTCTTTATCTTTACCTGTAATTAAAAAAAAAGTCTAACAGTTGTCAAAGATAATAATGTAATTGTTATTGAGATCTCCAGAAGATTTTAAACTGTGCTCTTTGATAAAGCGTATAAGAATGTATAAAGTAATACTTTTTCCTATAAGTTTTTTTTCAGGATGACAAATAAGATTACCTATCATTTGATTTCAGACTGAAATGCTACAGGCTTTGCAATTTTTTCTTCTTCCATCAACATTCCTGAAGTATCTCTTTAATTGCCTCTCTAGAAGGCAACAATGCAATGCAGAATTAAGTGACACCTCCAACCTCTATGCGATTACTTCTATTTACTCTCACCTACTCTAATTCTAAAGTTCTGTTCTGAACCATTTTATAATTATTTTTATTATTATTAGGTTTTATTAACATTAGTTGTTATTAATATTAGGTGTTAATTTGTAGCAAGGTGTCTTTGCTGACAGGTATCTGTAAGTGCTTCTAAGTATTCACAAGTTAAAGTAAAGCCTTGCTGTTTTCTTTTCTTTGACTTTAAGATGGTAAACTTCATTACAGTGTGGTAATAAAACTGACATTGTATCATTATGCCTCAACCATCTGATGGAAGCATTTTTCAAAGACATTTAAGAGTGAAAAGAGAAACATAATTCTCGCAGATAATGAAAAAAATATTATTGAGTAATAAAATTATTCCTGGATGAAGCATTCACAGAGTCTGAATTTTTTGCAGATTCACCAACAGCCACCATGCAGTAGCAGCCATTGTGTTAGAAACAGCAATTGCTTTTTTTCTTGTTGTTGTTTCTGTTGTCACAATACCTCACATTTATATGAAAGGCTATGCCAAAGTGACACCAAAAGATCAGCTAATGAATCCTTTTATAGCTTGTTGTGTAACTCTCAGAGCTGACTGGAACAAATCCCATGCCAGAGCTACATTTTCCCACTACTGCAGGACACTGCTTAATTATCCAGCAGCACATGTGCCTGCTTTAAGTGAGACATTTTAACCTTCTACCAGTTTCACTGATACAGGTGATACACTTATTTACCAACTTTGACTTTCATTTCAGACTTCTGCCCTTCACTCCCATCTTCCACACTGTAAATGACTTTGGACCATTACTTTTAATACTGTAAGTACTTGTTGGGTATTCCCCAAGATTTGAAAAATAAAAGGCAAAAGTGAAAACAATTGGTCAAGTAAGCAATCCTGCTAAGGCAGTGAAAATTAATTGCCCTTTTGAGCAGACTAACCTAAGTGGTGGGGTTAGTGATCACTATTGGGTTCAAAACCTTGATGTATTAACTTTTATGTATTTAAGTAGGTCCAGAGCTCATTTTCAGAACATTCAGGTGAAAACTTTGGCTGTCTTAAATTTTGGCATAGAGTCAGAGCCCAAGGCTGTAACTAAACCAGGTTCTTATATCATTAGATAGCAGTTGAACTTGTTTGGGTTTTTTTCTTTTACTATTTACACAGATCTTTGGAAAATTATTATATCACTGCAGCCAGCCCAATTCAGGACATCGTAAATATATTATTTTCAGTCAGCTTTAAGAATCAAGATGAAGCTAGTCCCTTCCCACACTAGTGCTTCAGTGTAACTGCATAAAATCACATTTGAAAGGAGTTTTGCCCCCTTCCCCAAATAATTACAGATCCTAGAAGGAAGAAGGGAAATTTTTTACAAAGTGCAGTAATTTTGCACAAGTAAATTCAGAAAACTGCTATTTTTGTTGCTGAAATTCATTATTTATCAGAAAAAAAAGATTAATGTTTAAATATTTGTTTCATTCAAATGAGAATCTTTTAACTGTCTTGACCTCAAATATTCGCTTTATCACTATACCATTAAAACAATGAACTATGGACCTGCAGAGATTTTTTAGATCCCTATTCTTCCCTCTTGGCTCTGTTACCTATGTGACAACTGCTTCCATAATTCAATGCAGATTTTGATCATGTTTTAAGGATTCATTATAACTTCGGATTCATTATAACTTCAGATTCATTGGTGGAAATAGAAAAATCATACTGACTTAAATTTGAATCTCTGAAACTTAGTCTGCTATCTTAAACCCTTTTTGCAGTCAGTACAGAGAAATAAAAAAAAAAAAAAATCAGTAAGTAATTAACCTGATCAAGGATAAATTCATTCTATCCTGAATGTTGTTTTGGGAGACACAGGAGCACAGATTAATTACTTGAAGAATACAGTATATTTAAATTTAGACATATGAATTATGCTTATAGACTGGGTAGGGAATCCAATTCATAGAGAAAAATGGAACAACCAGGCTACAAAACTGTATAGAATATATAGCAGGAAAATGCAATTGAATGTAGCATTGCTTTTGAGGAATTGAAAGCAAAATAAAAATAATAATTAAGAAATCATTTTCAGGAATGTAAAAATGTCTCATTTTAAAGAGAACTGAAAAAATATTTTGTCATACTAATTAATTATATTTTGAATTTTATGTTATGCATTTTTAAAATGTTTTCGTTTTATAGTAAACTAAAATATCTTGGAATTTTGAAATTAGCTCATTAGTTAAAGAGATAAATCAGGCCACATGAAATAATAGCTGCTTCTACTTTAATCACCAATGTTGTCTTTTCTGAACTGCAGGTTTATAGGTATGAATTCCCCATCATTATTTCCCTTAATATAGCTTGGAAAGGTTTCACAGATAAAACACATACTGGATTTAGTTAGAATCATAGAATCATATAATCATTAAGGTTGGAAAAGACCTCTAAGATCATCGAGTCCAACTGTCGACAAAACACCACCATGTCCACTAAACCATGTCCCTAAGCACCTCATCTACATGTCTTTTAAATGCTTCCAGGGAAGGTGACTCAACCACTTCCCTGGGCAGCCTGTTCCAATGTTTCACCACTCTTTCAGTAAAGAATTTTTTCCTCACGTCCAATC
>NW_008825308.1:2616686-2634644 GCF_000699105.1 Pygoscelis adeliae | reverse complement strand
AGCCTTTTCCTCATCCTCGCTGACAATGTTCCCCCCCACATCCAATAAAGGATGGAGATTCTCCCTGGCTCTCTTCTTGTCATTAATATATTTGTAAAAGCACTCTTTGTTGTCTCTTTAACAACAGCGGCCAGATTGCGTTCTAGCTGGGCTTTTGCCTTTCTCATTTTCTCTCTGCACGACCTAATGAGATCCCTGTACTCTTCTTGAGTTGCCTGCCCCTTCTTCCACAAGTGGTAAACTCTCCTTTTTTTCCTGAGTCCCAGCAAGAGCTCCCTGTTCAGCCAAGCCGGTCGTCTTCCCCGCCAGTTTTATTTATTTTAAAAATCTATCGTAATAACAATGATATTCATTGATATCTCTGGTTTGATTAGGGTTAATCTTCATTTTATGTATCAATCTTAATCTGTTTAAATACCCAAATATGAGATTAAAAATAGCCGTTATCTTCTTAAAATTATTGTATGTCACTATTATACAATCAATTTTTTTAGTCAAAAGAAATCTAGTTTTCCATTTGGTTTAGGTTTCTCTTGGTGTATAGGTATTAAAAAAAACAAATAACTATTCATAAACCTGATTAAGAAATAGATGAGGAAAGAGGCTGATGAGAGTACATACTGATTAGGTAAATGCATAAGTTCTAGATGTAGCAATTCAGTCAGTGACAACACAACATTTTTCATTACTCTGCGATCAGTGTTTTCATCTTAAATAGAGAAAATCTTTTTCAGTTACTGCAGGGGAAGTGAAAGTCTGTGATGAATGCATCGGTAAATGGGTTCATATATCTGACAACAGTAATCTATCCCTTCATTTCCTCAGGGAGAGATCCCTGCTTTGCCAGCCAGTAGTTCAGGTTCACACTGCTAAGCAACAAAGGTGTATTGTTTTTTTTAACAGGTGATTCCCACTTTGTTCTTTCAAAACATACTTGCAGGCCGCTTTGCTCCAAAGAAGACCTCGGTTTCTGTATCCCAGTTGGATAAAATTAATTAAAATCACTTAGATTTCAAGTACCTCATAAGGTCAACTATATCTCTGTGCTGAATGTTTTTTATAACCCGGAACTGGTGACTCTTCAGGCTACATTTGCACTGCTAAATAAAAGAGACCAGAAAGTGAGCCTGAATGCTACAGCCTCATCATCTATAGATCTACTTATTAATTCAGTTTCAGGCTCTGTTCAAAACAAACTATACAATGTTGACAGATCTCCACTGACTCTAATAAGAGCTTAGATAGCTTGATCACATGCAGACAGTTTAAAGCAACAAATGTCACCCTCCAGGAGTACTTAGGTGTTAAGCACCTTTTGAGATTCCCTACTGTATCCTGCATGGCCTATGGTATCCTACCTGCCTAAAGGGCACAAGTGTCTTGTAGTTCCTATACTATACACGCTATAGGTGCTTCTTATTCTGTAGGGTATCTAAAATGTCACTAGATGACCACTTCTAGGTCTTGATTTCTGTCCAGACAAGTCCACCCCAAACCAGAAACACCATACAGTCATACCTGTTCCACACTTTAGAATCATTCAATAATTACCCAAAAGAGTGTATACCAGTGTGACTACTTTCTTTGCAGAAAAATGCTGTTAAGCATCCTGCCAAAACCAGGACACCCAGCGTCAGGATTTTATTTTTCTTGTGAATGAAGAAAGACTCAGAAGTTTAAGACTCCTTTCCTTTGCATTTTGTTCTTTGAAAAAGATTTCACAAATGGGCTAAATCATAAATTTCTGAAGTATGTAATGCTATATTAACAACAATATTACTGCATTTCTTATTCTGGGAGCTGTGATAAAGAGGTATTTTAAACAAGATTGGTAATAAATTATATTAATAGTAAATGCAAAAGTTTCAAAAGTAATTGTATCTTTCTGCTTATTATATGCTGACAATTCAGCAGCTTGAATTATTAGATAATGTCAAAGGGTTTAGCATATTGTTATTCAAATAAGCGATAGGCAATGAAATAAGATTAAGGAAAAATGAAGTATTAGGAAAATCAGTGGTAACAAAAGTGTGTTGCAGAGGAAGTAACAGAATCAGAAAAGTTTAATTACAGCAACAGTTGTATATAATGTTGCTCCCTTGTGCTCTTGCTATGGGATTCAGTTCTGTGGTGAGTTAACCTGGTCTGACAGCAAAGCACCACATAGTTGCTCACTTACTCCCTCCACCATATCCAGAGGGACAGGGGAGAGAATAGGAAGAGAAAAAGCAAGAAAACTCATGGGTTGAGATAAAGATAGTTTAATAAGGAAAGGAAAGAGGAAGGAATGAAGGAGGAGGAGGAGAAGAAGAAGAAGAAGAAGAAGAAGAACAAGAAGAAGAAGAAGGAGAAGAAGAAGAAGAAGAAGAAGAAGAAGAAGAAGAAGAAGAAGAAGAAGAAGAAGAAGAAGAAGAAGAAGAAGAAGAAGAAGAAGAAGAAGAAGAAGAAGAAGAAGGAGGAAATCACTCACCACCTCCCACAAGTAGACTGATGCCCAGGCAGTTTTTGAGCAATGGCTGCCTTCCCACCCATGCCATCCCCTCATTTTTTATTGCTGAGCGTGGCGCTATATGGCATGGAATATCGCTTTTGTCAATCTGGGTGAGCTGTCCCAGCTGTGTCCCCTCCCAATTTCTTGCCCACTCCCAGCCTAATCACTGTGGGGGGCAGAGTAGGAAAAAGAGAAAGCCTTGACGTTGTGTAAACACTGCTCAATAATAGCCAAAACAGTGGTGTGTTATCAACACTCTTTTAGTCACAAATCCAAAACACAACACGGTATGGACTGCTATAAAGAAAATTAACTCCATCCCAGCCAGACCAGGAGCAAGTTTGAAGGACCGTTATTCAGAGTCAAACTCTTATGTGACAAAAGTATATGGTATTGTATATTGGCAACAGTGTTGCAACCAGTGATGTTGTTTGTTACTACATAGCACAAGGATCTGGAGTAGTTGTTATTTGGCTGAAACGACATGGTTTACATTGTCAAAACCAACTTGTTAACCTGAAAGTTACCATAATAGGCTTATTATTAACTTACTGTTAGTATTTCTAAATTTGTACTTCTAATAAAACCTAGCCATAGAAGAAGAAGAAGAAGAAGAAGAAGAAGAAGAAGAAGAAGAAGAAGAAGAAGAAGAAGAAGAAGAAGAAGAAGAAGAAGAAGAAGAAGAAGAAGAAGAAGAAGAAGAAGAAGAAGAAGAAGAAGAAGAAGAAGAAGAAGAAGAAGAAGAAGAAGAAGAAGAAGAAGAAGAAGAAGAAGAGAAAAAAAACACACATAACAAAACAAAACCCGACCAAATGAGCAGAGGCAATCACTCACCACCTCCCACAAGTAGACTGATGCCCAGGCAGTTTTTGAGCAATGGCTGCCTTCCCACCCATGCCATCCCCTCATTTTTTATTGCTGAGCGTGGCGCTATATGGCATGGAATATCGCTTTTGTCAATCTGGGTGAGCTGTCCCAGCTGTGTCCCCTCCCAATTTCTTGCCCACTCCCAGCCTAATCACTGTGGGGGGCAGAGTGGGAAAAAGAGAAAGCCTTGACGTTGTGTAAACACTGCTCAATAATAGCCAAAACAGTGGTGTGTTATCAACACTCTTTTAGTCACAAATCCAAAACACAACACGGTATGGACTGCTATAAAGAAAATTAACTCCATCCCAGCCAGACCAGGAGCAAGTTTGAAGGACCGTTATTCAGAGTCAAACTCTTATGTGACAAAAGTATATGGTATTGTATATTGGCAACAGTGTTGCAACCAGTGATGTTGTTTGTTACTACATAGCACAAGGATCTGGAGTAGTTGTTATTTGGCTGAAACGACATGGTTTACATTGTCAAAACCAACTTGTTAACCTGAAAGTTACCATAATAGGCTTATTATTAACTTACTGTTAGTATTTCTAAATTTGTACTTCTAATAAAACCTAGCCATAATTTATGACTGCATTTTTCTAGATTATTTCAACTGCATTCAGAAATAAAAAGAAAAAAAAAAGAAAAATAAGAAAAAAAAAAAAAAGGAAGGTTAATCTCCCACTACTGCATACTGAAAACATTCACCTGACATAACACTTTACCTGGTTTACTCAAGACCTTGTGTACTGCTTCTGTGATTAATTCATTACAACACTCAAGCAGTAGGCAAAAGCTCCAGGTATTGCCCCTGCACTGCAAAATTTAAAAGCCATTTTTTAACAGAAGAGATCCTACATTCTGGAAATTACTCTCTAATCAAACTAAGAACATATCAGAACAGTTCTTTAAAATCAGTATCATCATTTATGAACTGTTACCATGCAGGGGAAAAAACAAAACCAACCAAACAAAACCCCCAATTATTTTGGATTGCCTGTCTGAGGCATGAAGGTGCCTGAGTTTTGTGCTGAATTATGAGACCCTGGCTTACATGTCCTAATTTGAAAACATTTGTGTCTTACGTTATATTTTTCCATAATCCATAAAACATCTTCCTGAAAGTGGTTCTACTTTTAGAGGAAAGAAGAAACTCTGTGTGAGAAAAGGTTTCTGCATCTTTATGGGATCCCTAACCTCCCAACTAGTTGTCTGAAATGATTCAAATTTTTTTATGCTTTTCAAATTTCTTTTCATCTTATGGTAGATAACTCCAACTTTTGACATATCTGCCTTTCTTTTAAATTGTCTGTCCATAAGCAGATTTTAGATTATTGCATATATAAGAATGGTGCTGGTATGACAAGCTTCAGGATATTTCAAATGCAAGAGAAATGTAAGTTTTTCTGCAGGCTGACTTGTCTAATTTAATTTTAGCCACCTAAAATTTAAGTATGTGATACAAGCAGCTCATCTTGGCACTCAATATAGTTAATGGAAGGAGACAGCCTGAATGACTGTTAGACAGATAGAGTGACTGTTCTTCCAGTTGTAAAATAATGACCTAAGACAAACTGAAGAGACTTTCCATAATTTAGAGACAGATTTAAATGACTAAATTATGGATGGCTTAAACTATATAAAATGAATCCTACTTTAAAGGCCATTAGATAACTAAGCCTTAAAATAAAGAAATGTTTAAAAGTTTAGATAAAGTATGTAAATATCACCTGATTTACCTGGAATAATGGATTGCAGGCGTATCTACTATTGTCCTGGTTTTGGCTGGGATAGAGTTAATTTTCTTACTAGTAGCTGGTACAGTGCTGCATTTGGGATTTAGGATGAGAATAATGTTGATAACACACCGATGTTTTAGTTGTTGCTAAGTAGTGCTTACACTAGTCAAGGACTTTTCAGCTTCCCATGCTTGAGCAACTGAGAAGGCTGGAGGTGCATAAGAAGCTGGGAGGGGGCACAGCCAGGACAGCTGACCCAAACTGGCCAAAGGGATATTCCATACCATATGACGTCATGCTCAGTATATAAAGTGGAGGGAGTTGGCCGGGGGGGCAGTGACTGCTGCTCGGGGACTGGCTGGGCATCGGTCGGTGGGTGGTAGCAATTGCATTGTGCATCACGTTTTGTATATTCTTTTATCATTATTATTATTATTAGCATCATTATTATTTTCCTTTCCTTTTCTGTCCTATTAAACTGTCTTTATCTCAACCCACAAATTTTACTTTTTTTTTTTCTGATTCTCTCCCCCATCCCACTGGGCAGGGGGGGATTGAGCAAATGGCTGTGTGGTGTTTAGCTGCCTGCCGGGTTAAACCACAATATCTATGAATGTTTGGCTCGGGTTTATAGTATGGACATTAACTTGGTGAGCCTCCTGACCTACTGAATTAGTGCTTAAGATTACTTGCAAATCAGCAAAAAAAGGAAACAAACTCATGGAAGTTTTTTTGGTTTTGGTTTCTTTCCCCCTAGTTCAGCTTGCAGGGCTGAAATTGTCATGATTCTATGCCTCACTTGCTCCACTTTGTTTCCCATTTGAATGTGGATTACCTTTTCTCCTGAAATTCTTTCTCCAAATCTCTGTTTGGATATTTCTTATCAATCATGAGAACAACAAGAGTAGATCAAGCACAGGGAACAAGAAGTGTTATATGTTAATTGTCATTTCTCAGGAGACAAACAGGACTGACCTGGTGAGCCTTTCTAATTAATTCCATTTCAAAATTGAAGAGTGTTAGTCACTGTTTGAAAGATATTGCAAATTAATATGTTAAATTCAAATGCACAGACTATGTGCTCTCTCACACAGCATTATGCCCATTACTGTGGTGGGCTGATCCTGGCTAGAAGCCTTACACCCACCCTGCCTCTCTCCCAGAGGATGGGGAGAAAATAGAAGGAAGCCAAGAAGACTTGTGGATCAAGAGAAAGACAGTTTAATAGGGAAAGCAAAAGGGGCACATGTAAGCAAAGCAGAAAGAGAAATTAATTCACTACTTCCCATCGGCAGGAGATGTCCAGGCACTTCCTGGGAAGCAGAGCCTCAGCATGCATAACAGTTGCTTGGGAAGACAAAAGCCATAATCATGAATGTCCTCCCATTCCTTCTTCTTTCCTGAGCTTTTATTGCTGAACATGATGTCTTTGGTCAGTTGAGGTCAGCTGTCCCCTCCCAACCTGTTGCCTATCCCCAGCCTACTCATTGCTGGAGAGGTGTGTGTGAGAGAGAAAGTGTTCACACTGTGAAAGCACTGTTTGGCAACAGTTAAAACCAGTGTTATCAACACTGTATTAGCCACAAATGCAAATCACAGGACCATCCAGGCTACTATGAAAAACATTGACTCCATCCCAGCCAGATCCAGTACAATTACAGTGCTAAGAAGCTATTTGTTAATGTCCTAAAACTCCTTGGTAACCACACTTCAAGCCCTGAATTTCTGTATGTCACCCTAGCGCCATGATACAAAGGAGAGCTCAGGCTGACTCCCTTCTAGGATTTGGGTCTAGGAGGTGTCCCTGGAAAGATCATATCAGGTGTCACAGAACCTTTACCTGTGTGGACTGTTAATAGAGGATCTGTCCCTCACTGTGACACCTGATATGATGGACAGGACACAAGAGTAGACATATGTAATAGTGAAAATATTATCTGTGGTACTGGGTGATGTAATTTTTTAACCATGCTGTCTTGGAAACAGGGTTTTGGACCTATTTATCTTCACTGGCTGTAATCATAGAGTCCTGGAAGTTACAATTTACCTCTTAACACTCTGCCAAAAGTAACCACTGATGTAATTCTCCTGCACCTACCACTCATACATGAGCTTCTGCTAACCTGGATGCTGTGTCCACTACTGTCACATCCTGCTCCACCCTTCCCATCTGTCAACAAAATAAATGCTATAAATGGATCCTGTCTTTAGAAGGAAATTGAGACCGTATGCCTCTGCTCAATGAATATTTGCTACTCAAATAGCTGCTTTTGTCTTCTCTAGGAGAAGGTAATTATTTCCAGCTGCAGACTTGATCAGATTGCTTTAAGTTTTCTAACTTCATTAAAAAGCCAAATACACTCCCTGAATTGCAGCACATAGATGGATTTCCATGATGTTATCCTAAGCAGCTAGGCCTTTTCCTCACTACATGTATGTTCTGAAATAGGGCAACAAGAAAGAGAAAAACTATTGTGATTGAGGTTACTATAAGGAAAGGCATTTCCTCCTCCTTCCCAGCATACAGAAATCAGAAAACCTGTTCAATACTATTTGGATCGTCTTTCAGCACCTTCTTTATGTCTATAATACTGGTTTCAAGAAAGGACCTTTAATTCATCACAGACACTACACTTTGATAATGACATACAGAACTAAACATATTAGTGAATTCTGAGCATTCTATTTCCTTGTTGTTGTGGTGGTGGGTTTTTTGTTTTTGTTTTTCTTTTTTCCAGAAATTAAATTTTCATCACCATCAAATACCAGGTTACTGGAACTTCTCAAATTTGCATTTAGACTCTGGTCAAATATCCAGGAATATTCCTCGTACTGTCTTTCCAGAAAAGCTGTTAATCATTAAAGGAAGAAAATGTATATTACCACTGTGATTAAATTTACAATGTATACACATAACTTTTATCTTACAATTGTTTGAAGGCGAGTGATAATGACACGATACAGCTCTAAGTTTATCTGAGTACAGTTTACAGAATCTAAGGAGATCAGTACCTTGCATTTGTTCCCCTACATCTCCTGGAGTTGTGCTGTATTTTGTGAAATAGTAAAAAATGAAGTTCTGTCTCCTGTCTTTCAATTAACTTCTGTAACAGAACTTTCAACTTAGAAATGTATCAGATATTTATAGCTTCTATCACAGGGCTACAACTGGGGATAAAATTCCCAGTTGAAGAAAACATTAAATCATAATCCAGACTGCCAAAAAATTTCTGAAGTCGAATGGACCATTCTGAATGTTATTGTCCTATGAATTAACACTTGTTCCAAGAAAATCAGTGCAGTACATCTTTTAATGAAATGATTGATTTACATTACCATATCTTATATTTCAGAAACACAGAAGCTCAGTTGCCAAATCTCAAAAAGGTTAAGCACATAAAAAAGTGAGATATTGATATGCTTATGATGAAAGATGATCTAAGAAAACGTTTTTAACTTTTGACCTTGCAGATTTGGTTAGAGTTGAAATGTAGATAGAAAGAACTAATTGAACTAATTGACATTAGTCAAGAAGGATTTAAAATTCAAGGCTTTTATATCTTAAAATAACAAAGGACATTTTGGAAATGATCTTACAACTGTAGCTTATTTCACTCTCTTTGGGAGCTGCTGCTGAAATTCATAGGTAATCTCTTCCAATATGACAAAGAACAAGTTTATTTACTACACTCTCTTCTAGGAAAATGTGTTCCTTAGAAATGTTTACCATAGTTCTTCCTTTTTAAGAAGCTAATGATTCAGTCAGACTATGTTGTTTAAGTCACAGTTTTATGTACATAAAAGACTAAGTAACAAATATTTAGTTTTGCCAACCCCTTTATTTGTGCCTTTGAGACTGAAAACAAAGACTGTGGACATGTTACATATTTTTTTAACCTGCATGGAAAACTGAGTTAACATTGACATATGAGTACTCAGATTGCCATTATAATAAACTATTTGAGCATCATGTGCAAAACTGTATCCATTAGTAATTATGGATGAAAGATTACTCTTCAATTATTTGTGTTTATTATATTCAGATTCATCAATATTCTAAATATCTTGAGAATTCATCTGAAACCAAGGAATGAATATTTCAATGGGGAGAATGTCTGTATTTACTAGTTGCTCAGATATTTCCTCGACAGTTTTTATTAAATGAAAAGGCACAGAAGAAGTTTTTTACAGATATTAAGAATCTCTCAGACAGAATTAGCTTGTAGGTAACCTCTTGCTGTAGTTTCCCTTAGCCATGAGAAAAGACCAAGGAGAGAGTGTAGACAACCTCTATACACCAAAAGTGCTCAACAATTTGGATGAGGGCTGATAAAGCTGAACTCATCTTTAAGAGTATCTATCTGCTAAGATTTTTGAGCACTGAATTATATCAGCAGCATTAAAACTGTAGTCTTAAGGTTCCTTAGTTCCCTCTGTCTCCATCTTTTTTCTTTGTTATTAAATTGTTTTTTTGGGGAAAAAAAGGCTTTGTTCTTCTAGGCTCCTTTAACTGTAACATCAAGAGCTTAATATAATTTTTCTTTCTGCTTTTTTTTGTCTTTCACTGTGAATCTTCAAAACGAAACATCAATTCTATTTCTAAGCTTTTAGTGCTGGACTTTGTAGTTTTTCCAGCTTGATATTTCTTTGACAATTTGAAGACAAATTTTAATCTATCTTCTCCAAATTTATCTCAGAAACACTGGTTATCTTATTGAGAAGAAAAAAAAATGCTAGTTGAAAAGCACTGTTTATCTACTGCTGAAAGTCCTAAATGAGAATTGCAGTTTCTCTTTTCCGCTAAATCTTACCCTTGAAAAAAAAATTACATTTTGAAACAAGGTTGGCTAAGTTTTTAAATGAAGCTCATTTTGAGCTTGCTGTAAAATTTTATTTAGTCTTATTTTATTTTATTTTCCTCTATTTTATTTTATTTTATTTTATTTTAAAATAGTTTTAGGTGATTAGAGAAGATAAAAATGCTTTTCTGGTTGTAAATTATTTCAGCAAACTGAATGTAGACATAGATTAGCTACATGTATTGTTATTAAAAGGTGAATACTAATAACCGTTTAAAAAGATTCTGGTGATAACATCAGCTATGAGATGAAAACCACAGATCAATTAAATGCCACTCGGGCAAAAAGGAAATGCTCCTATCTTACTTTGTTTTTGCACAGATGTATGAGCTCTATGGAAATTATGCAAATCAAAAACAAATAACAGATCAAGAAAAAGCTATATACATAAAGATATTACTAGATGCCTTTCACACTATGTCACTAAGAAGGCAAAGAATAAAAAATGGAATTACCAGGTTCATTTTGAGTTACTGTCTGTGAAGTAGGATAGCAGGATTAGAAAGGAAGGTGAAACCATTGCTTAACCAAGAGATTCACTGAATAAGTGAAGCCAGAAACTAAAAGTGGTTAGTTGTTGCAATACCAACAATATCAATTCATATCTGAAGCTAACAAAATATTTTACACTTACCCATCTCAAAATAAGTCATTAAATCTGATATAAAATATGAAATACATTAAACTAGGGAATGTGTCCTTCTACAGCTGAGAAGAGAAAGTTCTTTATGTTCTGTGTTGTGCATGGGCAAAAGATTCCAACACTGTATAATTTCAGGGCTAGTGCATGATTAAATTTTTAAGTTATGGTAAAAGGGCAGTCTCTTGCTTTTACGGTGAATTGATTTCAGTGAAACTTTTCAAGCTAAAAGACAAAATGTGGAACCTAGATCTCTTGTCATTGTTTATAAATGTATATTATTTCCTATGCAATATTATCATATGCACAACAAACCATGACATTTATCAATTACTTATACTAACATGCTTTCATCTGTTCACGTTTTAGAATCTCGAAAACAAATACAATTTTAAAATTATGAAATAATTTTCTATTATATTTATATTTATAGTAAATATATTATTTTATATTTATATTTGTAAAAAAAATAAAGCAAACAACTGAAGGTGTAAATATTGATATTGACATAGATTTTTACACCTAAATTAAAAAAAAAAGTCTCTGTATCCAGAATGTCTAATAAATGTTTGAAAGTTGTTGACCATTTGTCCTGGTTTTGGCTGGGATAGAGTTAATTTTCTTCCTAGTAGCTGGTACAGTGCTGCGTTTGGGATTTAGGATGAGAATAATGTTGATAACACACCCATGTTTTAGTTGTTGCTAAGTAGTGCCTACACTAGTCAAGGATTTTTCAGCTTCCCATGCTTGAGTGACTGAGAAGGCTGGAGGTGCACAAGAAGCTGGGAGGGGGCACAGCCCGGACAGCTGACCCAAACTGGCCAAAGGGACATTCCACACCATGTGATGTCATGCTCAGTACATAAACTGGGGAAAGCTGGCCGGTGGGGCCGCTGCTCGGGGACTGGCTGGGCATCGGTCGGCGGGGGGGGGGGAATTGCATTGTGCATCACTTGCTTTGTATATTCTTCTTATTATTATTACTATATTATTATTTGATTTTATTTCAATTATTAAACTGTTTTTATCTCAACCCATGAGTTTTCTCACTTTTACTCTTCTGATTCTCTCCCCCATCCCCTTGGGAGGAGGGGGGAGAGTGAACCAGCAGCTGCATGGTGCTCTGTTGCCAACTGAGGTTAAACCACAACACCATTTATGATTAAATTTCACTGACTGTTACATTTATACCAAGAGAAGTAGTTCTGAGGTCTGGGAAAAGTTTTTAGAATTTTACATGTGTTTCTGTTACAGTAATGTTTAGCTTAGTTATGACAAATCTATTATATTCATGTCAGAATTAATATCTGGTATCATTGTTAAAAGCATGTAACCTGGGTCCAAGTCCCCTCTCACATACTGGCTACTTCCATCAGTGCTGCCGGACTCCACAGAGGTGGCAGAGTTCACAGCAGCAGTATCAAGGAACGAAAGGAAGCAGTAAGAAACATGTATGCATATGTGCTTGTATTTGCATAGATTTTATAGGGTTCCAGGAATTGCTAGAAAATAAGAAAGGCTTCAGCACTTGACATGAGAAAGCTTCATTGACAGTGGTTTGGAGGTTGATTACCAAACTAGTTTCTTCTGTAGCTTCCATAGGGACGTATAGTCTGTGCATGAGAGAAAACCATCTTTCAGGAGACTGAACCGATCTGCCTGTTGCTTAAGTAGGGAACTAAACCATACAAAGATTATAAGACCTTCCCAAGGCACACAAGAAATCTATGGCAAAGAATGACTTTAACCAGATCTCCCACTTGACCATGTGGTAACCAGTCCCTCGTACTATCTACACCAGTAAGCCTAAAAAAATGCAGTTTTCCACCTAGGAATCCGAAATTATCTTGTCACTGACTGGAATTTATAGATTTGAACGCTTTCATAATTTCTGTCTTCACATACACATATCCCTTGCTCTTAAGGGATACAAATTAGTGTAGCTCCTTTATTTCAGTTGAACAAGAGCACTATATATAGGATAAGGACCTTTTCTTCCCATTTTCTGAATGGCTTATAAATGGCTGTATTTTATTAATGTTAATGTATTAAAAGAGCTGACAAATAGTATCAGTGTTCTCTTTATATTGCACTCAATTTTCAGAGATCTCTAACAACAAATTTTAAGCTACAGAATGCTTCAGGGATTTTAATTTCATTGTCATAGCAAATTGGGTGGATGTCTGAATGAGTAATTATGATTTGAATGTGCTCGCACAATATTGTGTCATATAAATCATATTATAATGCTTACCTTCCAATTACAATATGAATGTGTATGTGAGTATAAAATGAGGACACATGCAGGTTGTAAAAGTGTCTAGTGTAGAAATTCTTTTATTTCAGTCATTATGTGGTAGCCTGAAGAAAAACAAAGTGCTAGACTTTATGAAGAATGTTAACAGAAACCCAATTAAAAATGGACTTTAATCTGTGGAACACATTAGAGTAAAAAAGTGAGGACTTCACTTCCAGGGGTTTAATTCACAGGTCCAAGTGTCTACGTTTCTCATATTCTGGATAAAGAAAGCTAAGAACTGATCACTGCCCATGAGATATGAGTTAGGTGAGAGGCAGGACGTATCAGCTCAAGCCCAGTGACGAGAGCTGCCTACATCAGACAGATCAGGGTGTAGGTGGAAAGAATACATGACTATCTGTTCCTGTAATTATACTTTAGAATTGGGTAAAAAGACTTTACTGTGAGCAGGAAGACACTTCAACTCATTAATAGGAAACACTTCCAGATGAGGCATTCTGCATGCAACCAATTTGATTCTATATTTCACTGAAGCTGAGTAATAAGCTTGATCTTTCCTCATTCCTCTCAGAGCTTTCTCCATACCTACCACTTCCCCTCTGCTGCCCCCAGCTGCATGGTCTGCCTTCCCCTACATATCACCAGACCCATCTGTGGGCCATTTAAACTTAATAAAACCTCAGAAAAAGTATCCAGGGATTTTTCCACAGCTGTTTTTTTTTATTTTATTTTAGCTGATGAAAGTGCAGCACAGGTGAAATAAACTCTCTCTGGCAGTACTTATCCATTTCTGGCAGTACTTATCCATTGACTAGGCTTATGAGCTCTAAATCACACATATCCAGGTATAGACACATACCTCATAACTGAAAAAAGATCTGGGTGCTAATGAGGTCAAGAAGACTTGTTGACCAAGAGTAAACCCACGTGTCATAAGCAGAGTGCAAAAGAAGGTTAAAAGGAGCCTTCAATAACATAGCCAGCTATATCTGGAATGCACCAATTTGTAGCTTTGTATTTTTGTAAGTAGACCAACATTGCATTTATATATGCACCTGGAATTGCAATTTGCAGTGGTGATCCTAGAAGACATCTCAGACACCTGTCAATATCTTACAGTGAAGCATGGCTTTATGATTTTGTCGGTGCAAGAAGAATAGGAATCTACAGTTCAAGAAATCTCTTGCAAAGTAAACATAAGTGATGTATTCATCTGCACAGCTGTGGAACATTTGGGGTTTTTTTTGATTAAAATATATCAACCCTTGGTGGTGCTGCACCCTTTTGCATAACACGCATCGAGGGATCAGATAGCATTTGCTCTGGGAATAGAACAGTTTCTAACATTTCTCACCCTGAATGACTAGAAATTACATTTTGTAATCTTTAGGGAGGACATCCACCACAAGTCAATGAGTATTCTCTGGTCCTTCTGTTAAAACTGTGCCACTGAGTAGCCAGAAATGAAAAATTCCTGAAGGTGGAAAAAGATCCAGCAAATGAGAGTTTGACTACATGGTGTAATTGCTAGGATATAGTCCTGAAAGAATAGCGACCTATCTCCATTACTATTTCCATTTCATCTGCAATGGAAAATGCAGAGATAAGAATTCCAGAATGACATTTATCTTCCAGATATTTTTCTTAAACTTCAGACCACTTAGTAACTTAGTTGTTTTGCAGGTCAGGTTGATAATAACATCAGCCTGTCTGAAATATTTTCTATTCTGGAATCATTGAAGTCAAAATGTATGTGTCTTCAAGCAACTTGGTAAGAATAACTTGCCAAAATGATGACTAAGGGGCAGCTACTTTGTGTAACTACATCAAGATGGCAAATGAAAGAAATAAGATAGGTGCAACTTGTGCACGGCCAAAAAAAAAAAAGACTAACAGAAAATAGGGGGGCAGAGAGAGATATGAAAATAACAAAGAGGAAAAGGAAAAGAAAAAAACAGGAAAAGAAAAAGGAAAGAAAGAGGGAGGAGAGAGGAAAATTAAAAAAAAAAACAAAAACAAACCCTACCCACCACTGAATTTATACAGGAATTAAGGGACTACTTTTAAATATTAGAGAAGGAAAAATATAAAACACTATCTTGCTAAAGAATAAAAAAGAGGAACAAAACAAACCAACAAAAAACCCCAAACCGCAACTCTGAATAAATGGAGTTTGATCAGGTTAGCGAAGAGATTATATGGTAGGGTTGCCTGCAGCAGCAGACTGATGACTCAAAAGGCTTCTTCTAGGCCCATTATGATTTACTATGGTATTCTAGTTTCTTAATATTCCACTCCCCAAATTTTTTTGTATTTTAGTCTATAATTAAAATAAATATTCAAGCTAACAGAATAGTAAATGGTGTTATTGATAGCTTGGCTTAATTTAAAAAACTTAATTGTAAAGGCAATAATATTTAATAAGATGCTTTTTTCTGATGAATTTGCTTCAGGAAATATTCTATATTTCATTAAAATTTTTGCATAAATTATTTTCCAGAAGAATATATATATTTGTATATATATGCATATGTATGTATATAATTTTCAGGGACCTTAAAGTCAACAAAAGTTATTTTATGATACTAACACTATGCAGAAAGGTGTTGACCATTTCAGGGAACTTTGAGGGTTGGCTATATGTGATCTTGTTAGAAGATATGCTATCAGTCAGAAAAAAAACCTGCTAACCAATGCTGAATGGAGCTACCAGTGCACTTTTCTGGTCGTTTCAAAAAGCAAAGATTTCCTATTAAGATTTCTTTCAATTTTCTGTAGAATGTTATATTCCAAAGGGAAAAAGATGTGTCCAGTGATTAAGTGAAGAATTCTTTTTCATCCCTGCCCTATCAACTTTTGCCAATATTTATTAAGCCTTACTATATAAATTTGTTAATGCCTAAAGCTGTGACCATTTGGGCAGAAGACTCTAATATTTGCTTATACTTTTCTAGGCCTCAGGCATATAACATGAGTTATCAAAAATAGTTTTAGGTTGCAATTATTCCAGAAGCTACTTCACAATCAAGATTACACAAGTATTTTCTTATGTCAGTAAAAAAAAACAAGTTTAATGACAGTAAAACTACATTAATTCTCTATAACATTCTAGTGTAGCCTGGCATTGACTAACATTTTTATTGTTACAACTTGAAGATAAGTATCTAAGAAAAACAATTTCTCAATTATTACTAAAATACGCATTGCAGTGTCTCTAGTGATTTCCCAGAGCAATTCTGCAGACTTTTTTAAAAGCTGTTGACATGCCAGGCTTGAGTCAGCTGTTCACATATAGGAAGGTATACAGTACCATTTGAATTTCCCTATGGTATCTCAACTGTTTTCTAAGTATTTCTGAAGGGAGTCACAGATTTCCCAAAGATCGCCCCAGACACCTATGTGCAGACAACAGATCTGGGCCCTAAGAGCCTGTATGCTTTTCAAAACCACTAGAGGGAGATCCTGAACTTCTGATATGGAATAGTTACTTTATTTAAGAGGTATAATGAGTAGCTATGCTTGTTCATCTTCAGATAGGATGCATATCTCTTCTTGTGGTGGCTCTTCCTGTACTGTGGTACTGGTACAACTCAAATTATGCAGAAAGAATTCTAGATAAATACTGGTCAGGAGGAAAAGCAAAAATTTGTTCTCATGTACAGCGGTTTAATTTATAGTTCAGGTTATTGCGGGGAAATTGGTTTAATAGATTTAAATTCATCTTAAGAGAAGTATTGCTATGAGATTCATTAGAAGGTCACAATTTGGAGTGAGCATTGAAGCTTTGTTACTATTTACTGTACAGAACTGGAAGGAAGAGTTCATGAATTGCAGGCAAGTTATATCACTTGCCTCATTTTATCCTCCTGGACAATCTATAAAATTCCTCCTATCTAAAGAGTGACTAATAGGAAGTAATTTGTTTTTGATAAGGGAGTTTATCTTTGTTCCTCTGAACTGAGTTGTTTTCTGCAGTTTAACCTGTATTGAGTAAAAGAAAAAGTTTTGGTTTTAACTTGACTTTCTGTAATAGCTTTAAAAAATAATGTAACTTTTTCCTAGTTGATAATGACTTCTAGGTAGGAATTCAGAAGAACTGTTAGTATCATACCAACATACCAACATATGTTTCAATCATAACATATGGTAATATAACATATCAGTTGTTGGTTGCATTGCATGTTAGGCTAACATGTAGCTTAGCAGTGGCTGTTCCTCAGGCTGATGATCACATAATTATGAAAGATGTGGCAACCTGAGTGATGCACTGGTTTCCTTGACACTTCCTGTCATGGACAATCTTTGGTCAATGGTCACAGTCAGACATGCTGTAAAGTCAATGCAATGGAAAAAAAAAGATAACCTGTAGACATCCCGTGATTGCATCTCTTCATACTTTTTAAAATCAAAGTCAGATATCCTCTGCACATTATTGTTTCTCATTACTTAAACTTTTCTTTAATGAAAGGAACCATAAGACTGAAAACACTCTCTCAGATGGATGGGCAAATAGCAGCCAGGAGTACAATGAGATCCTTACTAACATTTTTAGATCATCACACAACTTAGGATTCAACTGTCATAATCATAACCATTCAGATTTGTATCCCTAACATTGTAGCTGCACCAATGTGTACAAAATAATTTAAGGTTCATTGGGTAGGATGAGTAACATAGCTGTCCTGCTTTTGGCTGGAATAGTTATTTTTCTTCCTAGTAGCAGGTACAATGCTGTGTTTTGGATTTAGGATGAGAATAATGTTGATAACACACCGATGTTTTAGTTGTTGCTAAGTAGTGCTTACACTAGTCAAGGACTTCTCAGCTTCTCATGCCCTGCCAGTGAGAAGCTGGGAGGGGGCACAGCCAGGACAGCTGACCCAAACTGGCCAAAGGGGTATTCCATACCATGTGACGTCATGCTCAGCATATAAACTAGAAGAAAGCTGCCTGGGGGGGCTGCTGCTTGGGAACTGGCTGGGCAACAGTTGGTGGGAGGTGAGCAATTGCATCGTTCATCACTTGCTTTATATATTCTATTATTATTATTTTATTTCAATTATTAAACTGTTTTTATCTCAACCCATGAGTTTTCTCAC
>NW_008825308.1:2597046-2615211 GCF_000699105.1 Pygoscelis adeliae | reverse complement strand
TTTTCTTCTTCACACACCACCTCACCAGTGAGTAGGCTGGGGCTGCACAAGAAGCTGGGAGGGGACACAGCTGGGACAGCTGACCCCAACTGAGCAAAGGGATATTCCATACCATATGACGTCATGCTCAGCATATAAAGCTGGGGGAAGAAGAAGGAAGGGGGGGACGTTCGGGGTAATAGTGTTTGTCTTCCCAAGTAACACACATGATGGAGCCCTGCTTTCCTGGAGATGGCTGAACACCTGCCTGCTGATGGGAAGTAGTGAATGAATTCCTTGTTTGCTTTGCTTGCGTGCATGACTTTTGCTTTACATATTAAACTGTCTTTATCTCCGTCCATGAGTTTTCTCACTTTTACCCTTCTGATTCTCTCCCCCATTTGGCTGTGGGGGAGTGAGCGAGCGGCTGTGTGGTGCTTAGTTGCCAGCTAGGGTTAAACCACGACAGTCCTTTCTGGTGCCCAATGTGGGGCTCGAAGGATTTGAGATAATGACAAGTTTGATTGGAATGTGATAGATCAAATTTATAGCTGTTATTTCTGTTTAGCTACTAATTGACAGGCTCTTGTGCTTGTCATGGGGCTTGCTTGCCTTACTATATGTTAGAGTCTAGTGCTCATTAGTGGCTGCTTTTTGTTTCCACTGCTTACTGTACTGCTGTACTGCTTGTCATCTTACTGTACTGTGCCTGGGAACATTTTGATAACAGCAATGGCAATGAGCCTGGGCTGGCAGATGGCCAAGGCATCGCTGCTGTTTCTGTGCTGCTGTACTGGACAGGCTGGAACTCCAGTGTGAACTCGAGTCGAAGGGACTGTGACCTCTGGATGAGTCCACACAGGAGGAGGACACCCCGAAGTGTCTGTGGCCATGGTTATGTCTGTGCCACAGCAGGTATACCTCTGAAGGGACTGTGGCCCAAGGATAAGTCCACGCTGGAGAAGGTACACCTCAAAGTATCTGTGGCCATGGATAAGTCCATGCTGCAGCAGGTACACCTTGAAGCATCAGTGGCTGTGCATGAGGTCATGTTGGAGCACCTCAAAGTGTGTGGCTGTGAATAAGCTCACAATAGAGCAGGTATATCCTTGGAGGGACTGCAGCCATGGGTGAGGCCATGTTGGAGCAGGTACATCTTTAAGGGACTGCAGTCTGTGGATAAGTCCAAGCTGGAGCAGGGGCAAAGGGAGGAGTTCATTGCAATGTTAAACCCAATGGTCTGGTCCAAAGGGGCCAGGTGTAGAGACTGTAATGGAAATACTTTTAAATTGTTGTAACCCAGGATTACAGTTGCATGTTATGGGAATTACTATAGCAAGAACCCTTTGTTGCTAGCCAGGCTAGGAGCAAGGGGAGGAGTTCATTGCAATGTTAAACCCTATAGTCTGGTCAAAAGGGACCAGGGGTGGAGATTGTAATGGAAATACTTTTAAATTGTTGTAACCCAGGATTACAGTTGCATGTTATGGGAATTACTATAGCAAGAACCCTTTGTTGCTAGCCAGGCTAGGAGCAAGGGGAGGAGTTCATTGCAATGTTAAACCCTATAGTCTGGTCAAAAGGGACCAGGGGTGGAGATTGTAATGGAAATACCTTTATATTGTTGTAACCCATGATTTGAGTTGTATGTTATAGGAATTACTATAGCAGGAACCACCCGAACCAATCGAGGACAAGCCTTACAAGAAACTGCTGAAGGAGAAGGTGAATGGAGTCCGTTTGCAGAGGTGAAAGCCATCCAGCTGGCTTTGGATATTGCTGGATGAGAAAAATGGCCAGTACTTTATCTCTATACGGACTCATGGATGGTGGCAAATGCCCTGTGGGGGTGGTTGCAGCAATGGAAGCAGAGCAACTGGCAGCGCAGAGGCAAACCCATCTGGGCTGCCGCACTGTGGCAAGATATTGCTGCCCGGGTGGAGAACCTGGTTGTAAAAGTTTGACACGTAGATGCTCACATACCCAAGACTCGGGCCACTGAAGAACATCAAAACAACCAGCAGGTGGATCAGGCTGCTAAGATTGAAGTGGCTCAGGTGGATCTGGACTGGCAACATCAGGGTGAATTATTTATAGCTCGGTGGGCCCATGACACCTCAGGTCACCAAGGAGGAGATGCAACATACAGATGGGTTCGTGATAGAGGGGTGGACTTGACCATGGACACTATTGCACAGGTTATCCATGAATGTGAAACATGCGCTGCAATCAAGCAAGCCAAGTGGTTAAAGCCCCTTTGGTATGGAGGATGATGGCTGAAATATAAATATGGGGAGGCCTGGCACATTGATTATATCACACTCCCACAAACCCTCCAAGGCAAGAGCCACGTGCTTACAATGGTGGAAGCAACCACCAGATGGCTGGAAACATATCCTGTGCCCCATGCCACTGCCCGGAACGCTATTGTGGGCCCTGAAAAGCAAGTCCTATGGTGACATGGCACCCCAGAAAGAATGGAGTCAGACAACGGGACTCATTTCCAAAACAACCTCATAGACACCTGGGCCAAAGCGCATGGCATGGAGTGGGCACATCACATCCTCTATCATGCACCAGCCTCCAGGAAAATTGAACGATACAATGGACTGTTAAAGACTACACTGAGAGCAATGGGTGGTGGGATGTTCAAACATTGGGACACACAGTTAGCAAAGGCCACCTCGTTAGTCAACACTCGGGGATCTGCCAATCGAGCAGGCCCTGCCCAGTCAAAACTTTTACATACTGTAGAAGGGGATAGAGAAAGTGGGAGGGGGCACAGCCAGGACAGCTGATCCAAACTGGCCAATGGGATATTCCATGCCAGATGACGTCATGCTTGGTATATAAACTGGGGGAAAGCTGGCCAGGGGACTGCTGCTCAGGGCATGGCTCGGCATTGGTTGGTGGGTGGTGAGCAATTGCATCGTGCATCACTTACTTTACATATTTTTTTTATTTTCATTTTTATTATTATTTTATTTTATTTAAATTACTAAACTGTTTTTATCTCAACCCACAAGTTTTCTCACTTTCA
The DNA here is from genome assembly GCF_000699105.1 of Pygoscelis adeliae. Classification (NCBI taxonomy): domain Eukaryota; kingdom Metazoa; phylum Chordata; class Aves; order Sphenisciformes; family Spheniscidae; genus Pygoscelis; species Pygoscelis adeliae. Next base: position 2,612,192 of record NW_008825308.1, on the reverse strand, counting down.
CTCTTCCAATTCTCTCCCCCATCCCAATGTGGGGGGAGTGAGCAAACAGCTGTTTTGTTCTCAGTTGCTGGCTAGGGTTACACCACAACAAAGTCTACAGTTTACAATTACTAGCAGTATCTCCCAACCTGACTTGTAATAAAGGCATTTACTAAGCACAGCCATGAGGGCAATGCTTCCGACCAAAGGACTAGGACTCCCTATTCCTACATTTTTAATGGAAACCTTCAAAAAAAGCTGAAATGCCCTTCTAGCTGTAGCATTCATAATCTGTTGGTTATAAAATATACTTTCTTCTTCAATCTTCTTTACACTGAGAATAAGGGAACTGAATTTGTATTCTGACAGTTCTGCAATTAACACACTATTGTACAGCACAAAAACAAAACCAAAAACAAACTCCTCACACTTTGAATGTGTTTTATGAGAAAAGTCTTCATTTTATTACATTTTTTGCGAGATATTCTGTATGTCTACATTCCGCAAGCTTCCAGAATACCTTCTGCCTTGCAAGATGTATTTTCAATTTCTAAGTAGGTTCAGCAATTAAATAAGTACTGATGTGATTATCAAAAATGAATTCAGGAAAAGGAGTTCTAGGTGCTCTTAAGACTTGAGATATGAGGAAATAGACAGACAGACAGAAGGTTTCAATACATTTGGACATGTGAATTATTTGTATTTGGTTAATTTTATGATTACTTAATAGAAGGAAACACTTTTAAGGTAGAACTAATTATTTGCTCTATTTATTTTTTTTTTGCATCAATATTTTGATACTATGAATCATTCCTCCAAAATGCCTGATTCTCTTCCTTAATTTTAAATTGATGATTACATCAGATTAGATTATTATATCAGATATAAATGCTTGTGTTATGGACAGAAGTAAACCAGCTCCCGTGGTAAACCATCCCAGGGTAGATGGAGTTCAGTACAGGACTTCCAAACTTACTCAGTGCAGACCTTCAGACAAGACAATTGTTTATCCTGTCAAAACTGGAAGAAATAAAATAGATAGATAAGGTGAGCAAGTGAGTCCAGAAACATCTCCACTAGGAATGCTCAGAGAATAAGTGTGTTCTGTTTTCCCCTTTTCTTTTGTTCTTTCATAATTTTGTTCATTTTGTTCTTTCTCGTTCTGTGCTTCTCTTCTCTCTCTTCTCTCTAATTGATTTCCACAGTATGAGTGCAATTTAGGTGGCTAAGTTTGAATGTCTAATGTCATTTCTGAAGACATTGTGTTTTGGAGATATCTGCATGGGATGGGCAAATACAATACAAGATGACAGGAGAGCCATTCCTAACTAGATCATCAAATGGAGTCACTCAGGAAACTCATGTATCCCAAATTGCACTTGGATGTCTGTGGTTAGGTAGTTAAATTCTGATCTTGGTGTTTAATCTGAGCTACCTGCTTAGATGCCCTGCAGCCAGTGAAAAGAATTGGATACCTTTGGTGAAAAACATCCTATCCTCATATAATCAACTAAGTTAGGATGCATTACCATCATAAGAAGTCTATATTTCTACACTATTCATAAAAAGTGACAAAAAGTTAGATATCTCCTCTTAAAAAAATTGAAAATTTTCCTATTACAGAGACTTGATTGAATCAGTCATACATAAAGATCTAGTGCCATTTGGGATATAGTATCTATCCAATCCCCCAGCTGCCACTCCATAAGTGCACAGTTTTCTACTGAGTCTTCTTCATATTTCATAGTCATGCAGATTTCTCTGATACGTGCATCTCAGGTGGTTCTAGACACATATGCATGGACAGCAAAATTGAGCCACAAATTACTGTTTCAAATCAAATTCTGAGTATAAACCTATTTGATTGCTTTGGAAATGCTCATGTAATAATTTCAAATACCTTTATGAAACATCAAAATAACTACATTTCCAAAAAGTGGCCTTCCTTTGATAGAAAAAATAAGGGAATGTTAAATAGAAAACCTTCAGTAGCTCAAACACCAGTGCCCTGTATTCAAAATACTCAAACTGGACATAAAAAACAAATCATAAGACCGGTCTGCATATTTTGGATAAAAGAGTTAATAGGGAAAAGAAAGGAAAGGTGAAAAATTCTTAACATTCCTTTTTGTTTTCCAGCAGTTTAACATGTTCCTTAGTGAAGCGAAATGGAAATTGCTCCAACCAACAAACTTTCAATAACAACCTTTGATGTACACCAATTATTATGAAAAGGTCCAAAATATTACCTTTATCAAATATGCATTCAAAATCAAATTATGTCAGTCAATACATTTTTGAACTCTGTTAAAGCATTTATTCTATTTTTGGGGAGGAAATTTTGCCTACAGGTAAATTAAGACTTCTTATTATGAACAAGAAACATTGAAAATACATGGAGAAACAAAGAGGAATAAAATATCTTATGAATTATGTTAGAACTACAGACAGAGAAAGAAAACATTGTCAGCATGTTATTTAAAACTCTGGATGTATAAAATATTTGTGTCAATATTCTGGGTGTTTACCATTGTTACAAAAATCATCTAAGTGTCAGCTTCCAACTTGGATCCTGGTTATCTAAAGGCTTAGACTGTGTGTACAGGGAACATCTGTTTGGGATGCACTTATTACTACCTTCAATTGTTCCAGAACTGTTGAGAAAGTTACATTCTTGAGAAGACAGGTTGCTTCTCTTGGTTGGATTCATTCTCAGTCTTCAAAAAAAATCCTATAAACTGTCAGACTTACCTTTGAGGTAGTCTTAGAGATATTAGGAAGAAGTACTGAGATTTGAGATTGAGAGAGAACCATGCAGTACTAGGGAACCAGTTAATCTAACAGTCATGATTTGGCAGATGTTACTGATTTTGCACAAGCAAGGCAACTTGAAGGAAAAAAAAAAAAAAAACAACACCAAAAAAACCACAAAACAAACAATACCCCCTGCATTTTTCTGTTGAAGATTTCCCTTAGCAAAACTTTAACCATATACACATTTATGATTAGAGCACCACTTCAGAGGCAGAGCTATTCTGAGGAGGTACATCCTCAGCTGTAGATTTCCTGAGATATCTAAAATGATAGCCACTAGACTTAAATTTGGAGAAATTCTGTATCAACAGTAATACTCATGGATTTAGGATTTGTGACTGTAAAAATCATTAGTTTTACAGCTAAAGCCATAGATATATTTAACAGAGTTGATTTGTTCTTGTTTGCCAGATGTCCAAAGTCATCATAACCTAAAATCTATATGGCCTAAAGATCCGCTTCCATACTGAAATCACAGCAGACTGTGATTTTTTTCAAGTAAGTCATTGTGAAATGCTCCCCATAATTTCAAAATACCTGACACAGTAAAACAAGATAGTATATGACAAAACACACTCACAGAGACAAGGAAGTTTGTTTGTGTGGATGCTTAAATTTCCAAAGGTCTGGTGGAGTGGGCTTGAGCTTCTTTAACAGCCAATGGAGAAAAATGGAAGGTTTAGTATATCTGATGCATTTTAGAGATATACTCTACTATCACATAAATGATGGTCTCAAACTGTCTTTTTCTTTCCACTGAGTATATACTCAAACTCAGATGTAAATTACTACTTTTAATCAAATAAATCTTATGGTAAGACTATTTTAGAAGTCAGATGGGTTCAAAAAGAAGAAGTGGCATACTTGCCTGTCAGCTGCAACTGCTCAGAAAAAAATGTTCCTGTAGGAACAGCTTTTCAGTTTGTCCCATCCCCTTCACTTTATTCCTGGTACAGAAGGCGGCTGTAAAGCCCTTGATGATGCTATTCTACCTGGTGCTACCAAAAATGTAGTCAAAACTTTTTGGCTGCAGGACAGTTGTCTCTCCAGGCTACATTCATCATTTTCTTTTGGTTCATTTGTGATTTATTCATGTTCACATTCGTTGGTTCATCCTTCATAGCCTCCTAGTATTTTGAAAATTGAACCAGTTACTGAAAAAAGAGACTGGCAGTGTGATAAAAAAAAGATCTATGAAGTTTTTGAATATATTCTGAAGTCTTTGGAATAAAATCTATTTGTGCCAACGTTTTGGTTCTGTCTTATGTAATTGAGAGACAAATTCCAAGCTTAACCTCCTAGAAGAAAAAAATCTTAAAGTGAGAAAGTCTGGGATTTTTCAAAGAAGTGTAGATTGTGGATTTTTATTACATTTGTTAGATCCACAGTAGGACCAAGTGAGTTTTGCACTGGTGTGGTTTACTGTCTGTACCGGGTTGGTCTTGGCTAGCCATCAGATGCCCAGCAAGCTGCTCTCTCACTCCCCCTCCATCAACAGGGCAGGGGAAGAAAATATGATGAAAAGCTCATGGGTTGAGTAAGGACCGGGAAATTGCTTATCAATTACCATCATGGGCAAAACAGACTCAACTTGGGGAAATTAATTTAATTTATTGCCAATTAAACACAGTAGAATAATGAGAAATAAGAACAAATCTAAAACCACTTTCTCCAGACCCCCACTGCTCCAGCACGGACTTCTCTCCATGGGCCACAGTTCCTGCTAGGAGCCTTCTCTAGCGTGGGTTCTCCATGGGCTGCAGCTGCCTTCAGGACGTATCCACCTGCTCCGGTGTTGAGTCCTCTACGGGTGGCAGGGTGGATATCTACTCCACCATGGTCCTCCATGGACTGCAGGGGGACAACTTATTTCACCATGGTCTCCTATGAAGAAAGGCCGAGAGAGTTGGGGTTGTTCAGCCTAGGGAAGAGAAGACTTTGGGGAGACCTTATTGCAGCCTATCGGTACTTAAAGGGGGCTTATAAAAAAGATGGCAGCAGACTTTTTAGCAGGGCCTGTTGCGACAGGACAAGGGGGAATGACTTTAAACTAAAGGGGGGTAGATTTAGACTAGATATAAGGAAGAAGTTTTTTACACTGAGGGTGCTGAAACACTGGCACAGGTTTCCCAGAGAGGTGGTGGATTCCCCATCCCTGGAAACATTCCAGGTCAGGTTGGACGGGGCTCTGAGCAACCTGCTCTAGTTGAAGATGTCCCTGCTTATTGCAGGGGGGTTGGACTAGATGACCTTTAGAGGTACCTTCCAACCCAAACGGTTCTATGATTCTATGATTCTCCAGGGGCTGAAGGGGAATCTCTTCTCTGGAGCCTGGAGCACCTCCTCCGCCTCATTCTTTACTGACCTTGATATCTGCAGGGCTGTTTCTCTCACATTTTTTCACTCGTCTCTCACAGCTGTTGTGCAGCTTCATAAATATATTATTACAGAGGCACTACCACTGTCAATGACTGGCTTAGCTTTGGCCAGTGGTGGGTCTGTCTTGGAGCTGGCTGGCATTAGCTCTGTCCAACATGGGGGCCGCTTCTGGTGTCTTCTCACAGAAGCCACTCCTGCAGCCCCTATCCACACACCTGTTACCAAAACCTTACCATGAAAATGCAGTACACTGTCTTTGGTAATGATTCTCAGTTTATGTTCACACACAAAAGACAAGATCCAAAGTTTAAAATATTTTAAACCTCGGAATGAAATTTCAGATTCAGTCATGATGAAATTCTGTTCTCTGCAGATCTCCTGATTTCCTTCCCTTCTCCCTATTTATCATATAGAAAACAACAACAAAAAAATCATGCCTCAGTTGGGCCCTCTGGGCCCAGCTATTCAGCCATTGATCATTTATCATAGCCATTTTGCTATGATAAATTCAAAAGTGGATCTTATTAAAAAGGGAGGAAATAAAACAAACAAATGAAAACATCCACAGAGAATTTGTTGACAGCATCAATTATAACTGAAATATTTTACATATAGATTATAAATTACACTGAAAAAGGAAAGAAGCCATAAAGCAAAAAGTAAATCTCATTCTCTTTTGAGATGTGATCAGGATAGTAGTTGTACAGAAACATTTTTTGTTTTAGTGCAGAATCAGATTTCAGATTTCAGCTGAAAACTGCATTGCTGTTTCTGCTGTAGAAATAACCTTCTACAGATCAGTAATCCATAAATATACATCAAACCTGGGACTTAAAGCCTAATGTGACTGATCAGTTTAAGATTGGAATATAAAACTCAGGAGGTAATACCTGACTGCAAATATAGACTTACTACATCATAAAGGCTATAACAGAGAGCTATATTAATCGTAGAGGTGGATGAACCTTGGAAAATCTGCCTGCAATGCAAACTCACCAGCCTACCTAATGTGCTCTCAAAGACTGCTAGCTCAGCAAGGTGATCTTAATGTATTTCTTTCAGTGAGAGAGCATGAAAAATAGTGGTTATCTCCAACTAGCTCATGGCTTCATGTTTTGTTTACGAAAGTAAATCTCTAGTTCTTACATTTTTGTAATACAACTTAGATGAAGGCTGCCATTTTTTTACTTAATATTTTATCTATTCTCTTAACTTCAGATCCTTCAGTCATTTCTTTCTCTCTGTCTTTCTTTCTATTGGTTATTGCATAATCAATTTCAACCTTTATGTTTTTCATCTACTTTCATCTACAGGCTCTTTTATTTATGGCAATCTCTTCTTAACCTTGTCTGTTAAGCCTTAAACCACTTAATTTTTCAAGAATTTCTTAAGAAGATTCTAAGTTTAACTCTCTTTACTTGAGAAGCATAAAGTTGAACAAATCTAAAAGAATTATTCTAAAATTCTAAATACGCAAATAAAGGAATCCTGATATTAATCACCTAAAGTTTGTGTGGTTTTTTCATTACATCTTATTTTTTATCTGGGCTTTATCTGTCTACTTTAGTTTTGGGGAAATAATGTTATCCTTTCCTAAGACGGTAATTGTCCCAGGAAAACTGACCATAGAGATTTTATTTTCTGACTTTGTGAAAGCAGGAAAGGTAACACTATAAAGAAAGTAAATAGCCTTGCATAGTAACAGTACTACCTTATATAACATTGACTCTCCCTCTGGCATTTCTGTTACCTAAAAAAGGAACTCCACTACTAAGGATAACATATAATTTGTTTGTAAGAGAGTTTCTGTTTTCAGTGAGTTTTCTCAGAATTTCTTAATTATTACCTGCTGCTGATTTTTCATAATAGAGATAACAAGTATTCCTATAAACTCATTAGCTAATAAAGTGATATTTTATCTATTTTATGTCACCTTCTTTCCAAGTCCTTTGGAGGAACTTGCACTTTTTGGAGAGAAAAAAATAGTCTAGATGTTGAATTTCTGCCATACAGGGAAGCTACAGCTCACAATAGATAGATAGCAGTTTAAAACAATTTTCACTCCCATGGAGGGGGGGGGAAAGAAAAAAAAAAAGGTGGAATCATGTCTATTCCACTTATATTAGCAGAGAAAACTGGACATGAAAGAAGTTGTGGAATCCCTCAAGCATCTGCATCCATTAATTTTCTCTTGGTGAAAGGGCCATTATTTAAATTACACAGAATTAACAAAATTAACATGCATTTTAAAGTAAGAACAGATTTATTTGTTTCCTTCCATATATTATTTTTGGGGGTCAGAAAAATCAGAATACATTTCAAAGGAAAATTGCTATCTACTTTCATTTTTCAAAAGATAACACCTGTCATGAATGATATCAGAGATATTACTAAGCTCATTGTCAATGTTCTTTTTTGGTTTCAGTTCAGTTCAAATGTTTCTTATCCTTCACCTTCATCTAAATTTATCTTTTCTACATTATGGTACCATTAGTTTTTACTTTACTTTATTTTCTTATTTGCAGTCTTCCCATTTTCTCCACTTTCTAGAGTTACCTTAATTTTTAGCAGGTGCCTTCACTGTATTACCCTACTCCTTGGCACAGATAATATTCAGAAAGAATAAATAAAATTATGTTGTTTATTTTCACTATTCTTCTTTTACTGCAGATTTACTAAAAACTGTCTGTTCCAGCTCTCATGCTTTTTTTTTCCTCTGGCTTATTGCCATGCTCTGTAGTGTCAATATGCTTAGATTAGTTTGAGCTAGTATTCGCTCTATAATTCTGTGAAGCTATAGTCTTGTAATCAAAACCAGAAAAATATTTGTACAAACAAATTATGAAATCTTCTTATATAGATTGTCATAAATTCAGACTTTGTTAGCAAGAAATACTTAAGAAAGAATTTTACTTCCTTGCTAGCAACAATATATGCCCTGCAGTTGTGTTGGCCCTTATAGGGCATAAGATTCTTCTTTAATTCAGTTTGTCAATGATGAATGGAAACATGTTCATGTACCCTTTTCTTTTCTAGATTTGCTTCCTGCTGGTTTAGTGAACTGAATCAGCCAAATGGGGGTCCAGGAATTACCATGAGCACAAGGGAATTGGTGAAAGCAAGAAAGAGTGCCTTTCAGTGAACTGTCAGCTCAACAGTATTAGGCTACTGTAGGTTCAGATAAATGGCTTCAATTTATATTACTTTATATTCCATACACTAGAAATAAAGCTAGTTCAATATAGTTGGAAACATTTTAGATCAATGTTATCAAAATTTAGCAACTCTCATTTCTACTTCAGAAAAACAGCAGTGCTAGTGATCTGATGTTTAAGGTTATATGGATTGAATTATGCATGTCAATTATGCATAATAATTTGGTTAGATAGGCAAATCAGGGTTTTAAGCATTTGAAGTGTGTCAAAAAGGCAACCCTATTATCAGTTGTAACTAACTCTAGAGTTTGGGAAAAGATAATTAACTCAGAAGATTTTTTTTTTCATAATATTTGAGACAGAAAATTATTTAAACTACTATATATGTATATTCTATACTTTAACTGAGCTCTCACCTGTTTGATGACAACTTTCATCCAGGACTTTCTTCAACCTAAAGAAAATATTGGAAATATTGTCTAGTAATATTTTAATTTGTCTTCCTTTTGCCAGATCACAAGTTATTGTAAACAATTTGTGCTTGTTATTGTTCTATTATAGTTATATATGATGCTATAAAATCTATCTCCCTGTGTTTTAAATGAAGAGGGAAAGTTAACATTTTGAATTTTGTGATTCCAAGTATTTAAATTAATATTGCATTACCATGTTTTTTTCTTTAAATAACAGAACACTTTGGATTAATATCGATTTGATGGAGCTTTGCTTTGATGTTTCTGACACACTTCTCATTTCTATTAAACTGTTTTGCATTACTTCAAAGTGCTGTTGATTTATGAGTCATAAATATGCAAAGTGCTAATTTGCCATATCTCTAGCATGCCTCTTAACTTTCTGGGTTTGTGTTTATTGTTGTGCTTGTATTTGTTTGCACATCATTTCATTGCAAGAAAATATTCTGCAGCTAAAGAATATTTTAATTTAAACATTTTTGGATCTAAGAACACGCTGTCTTCATCTTAGAATCATTACTGGCTCGGTCATGTTTGTAAATGAGGTTCCTGTTATAGTGCTAACTTTTTTGCAGACAATCCCATAGCAACAAAACCATAATGTCACTCATATTAACATTCAAATAACACTCATTATTTAATTTTCTTTGGGTTTATTTTCTTTGCAGAGAATGATTTTCTAATTAGTAGTGTGCCATGGTTATTAAAAAAAAACCCCAAAAAACACATATTATCATCATTATACTTATGGTGGTAGTAGTGATAACACCTTTTAAGAGCAGAACAAGCATAGCACTCAGAATGTATTGAGAATCAACTCTTCCTTACAACAGAAGGTAAATCAAGACAGTAAAATAGCTTTACTGATTTTAGCTAGAGAGGAAAAAAACATGCCATGTACTCTCATATCAAAACACTTGTTAACCCATCAGCATTGCTTGTATTTCACAATCACTATTAGAACACTTACCTTGAAAATCTTCCTCAATTAATCTTTCTCTTGTATTTTTATTTTTTAAGAACTTTTTTATTCCTCCTTATTCTTATTTTCAGTGATGTGATACCCTTATCTGATATTCAGGAACAATAAGGAAAAACAAAGTGGACAAAGGGGTATCTAAAGAGAAGTGTGAAGTGAAATGTAAATCTTGTCTCTCTTTGCAAACCCTTTCTAAGTGTACATAATGTTCTGTCAGTAACATGATTCCTTTCTGTTTTCCTCAATCAAAGAAGTAGAAAAGACATATGGTATTATATTTACTTTTTTCATTTCTTCAGTAGCAGCTGCTACTGCAACTATGATCTGCTATTTCAATGTATTTTCTCAGTGGAGAAAAGCTCAAGTATATATGGTTTCTTTTAGACTCATCTCTTTTCCCATGGCCCTTCAGAAAACCCATGTAAGTAGTAATTATATATATGTATATATATTAAAGTTTTGCCATACAAATCTGCAAAAGAAATATATTTAGAGTCCTATTCACAAGATAAAATTGTACAACAATAGGTTCCCAGTAGTTAAAATTAAATTTATACATCTGTTTTTAAGATGTGAGCTACTTAGGTATCTCGGTTTCACAGCACTACTAAGCCTAAGTGAGAGAAGAACACACTTGGATGAAAAGTACGTTTCTGAAAATCCTTCCAAATATAGCTTATTCATCGGGCAGGAGGAAGAGAGCAGGAGGAGATTAAAAAAATAGGTGTGTACAGTAACCTAATGCTTTGAACACTTGCGCAGTAAGTGATAGACCCTGCACATACAAGGATCTCAGCTGATATTGCGTAGCATGTCAGATACTTCTTCACATGCAAACTGTTACCTTCAAGTACCAATCTCAGGTTGAAGACAATAAAGAATAGCTGTAAATCAGAGATTCTTTAATTCTCTTTCAGCTGTTGGTCAGTACATGAATGTTTCTTCTCCAGTTCCTTTCACTTCAAAGTTAAATAGCTTTGCTTAAGCTGAAGCTAATTATAATAGTTGCACTTTAGCTGGTGTTTTAACCTAGGTAGTTTGATTTTGCTACAGAGGTATAGTGGTGTTAAAAATTCCATCTCTTCATGGATGAAAAAGAAATACTCATGCCTCATAGTGGTCCCTCCTCCTCTGCCAAGAAGAAAAGATGTAACAAAAAGAAACAAACAAAAATTAGAAACTGATGACCCTGCAATAATGTTCCTGAATATGAAGCTGATCTAGGAAGCAGAAGGAAGCCCCACTGAATTTCTGACTGTACCAGATGCTCTATTTCAGATTAACATCCATGCAGAATATACAGTTCCAAGGCAGGTACTCTGGAATATAATTTTTTTCTTAAATCTTTTGGAGTTTAGCTATTTTACAGAATTATTAATAATAACAAGAGTAGATACTTGAATCTGTATCTCTGGCATCTCAGATGAGTGCCCTAACTATTAGTCTATGTATGGTACCTTTACACTGCTGGATTAAATGCACCCGTTCTGTGTTAGATGAACGTTTGGATAATAAAAATCCAGGATACTTGAGGATTCACCATCGGATGAAGAGTGAAGCTCCAAATGCTATTACTTCTTTCTCTACTGAGGTTGTGGGACAATCAAACATAAGCACAGGAGATTACTAGAAAATATAATTATACTATTAAGGAAAACTAGGAAGTTCCACATTTTCTCTAGAAAGTTCACATTCTTGCTAGTGAACAGCCAAAAAAAAGGGTGATGTCAGCCATAATGGCAGCCCTGTTTCCTTTTTGGGAACTACCAGTGAGTTTTCACAATAATGACACTCTAAGGAAGATACTCTCCTTCCAAGGAGTGTAAGAGATATTAGCAGCAATATATTTCCAAATGCTAGCAAAAGTTGATAGAAATATTGAAGCAGAAGGAAGGAAAAGAACCAGTGACCTTAAGACAGAAATTTCAGAGATTTCTTGATGTAAAAGAAATCTTAAGACACACAAATGATTACAATCCTCATAGTCCGAAGAAAGCAACAACAACAAAGCTCATATGAAACACCAGTCTAGTCTGGGAACATTTTAATGGATGCAAAACAGCTCATCTTTTTAACATAAAACCAAATCAAAGTCAAGAAAACCTCAGAATCTGTCTTCTTCCAAGCTTTTGACTTGAGTGGTTTTTCACTTGAGTGTTGTAATTCTGCAAAGCATGATTAAGCCATAAAAGCCCCCTGCGTGGACAAAAAAATGTGGCTAGGAACCAGAAAATCACCATTTCAGATAGCTTAATCTAACAGCACTCATCAAGATTCCTGTCTAGAGGGAGATGTGGATCAGCTGCATCAAGGAGCTGCAATGGTTAGCTGGCCCCAGCAATGCCCTAATGAACACAGAGTGTTCCTTCAGCAGCAGGTGGGGGCAGTTGCCCTCAGTCTGAGGAGTGCTTGCACTAAACCTGAAATGTGAATCCACATACATTAAATCTCACATCAACCTCACTAACTGCCGAGTGTTATGGAGCAGTTATGGGAAGGACTGAAAGGCCAAGATGCATAGCATCTGACAATGAGACAAATGGACCCCATTGCAGTGAGAGATAAGAGATGATGCCTTCACTTAATAGTAGTAGGTCCTGGATTGCTTACATCTTTAAGTGGTGAAAAAGACCATGGAAAATATTACACAAGCATGCAGAAACCACTATACCAGGTCAGCCACACTCCAAGGCTGCGTGAACTGTGTGCAGGTAGAAGGAAAGGCACACAGACAACTTTCACATCCTTTGAATATCAGGGAAGGTTCTGTCCTGTGTTGATACTGTTGAGTTTGTAGACAAGTTTATGCAAAAATGAGTAGCATAATGAAACTATGGCTCAGAAATCTGGGTAGAAAGATACAAAATTGCATTTGCTGCAATAGCATATGCTGAGGCAAAACAGCAGCACAGAAGAGTGATATTTCACCCTGTAGCTGGTATTCAAGTCAGTAGTAAAGACTATATCTGTTTCACAGTCAGAACACCTGGCAGGACTTCACTCATGTTAAGCTGAAATAATTCAATAGTTTCTAGAAATAAAAAAATCTGATAACTTTTAGTAAGTGCCTTCCTCTACCCATTTTCTAGCTTTCCTGTTCCAATCCATGTTTCTAGAATGAATTGTTTCCTTTGAGGGATTGATATACAAGGCTACACAAAAGCTCTCTGTAGTCCATACAGATTCATTGGGTTTTATTTGTTTTGTTTTTAAAGGATGAATTTACTTATATAGAGATAATAAAATATGAAAAGTAACTGTATATGCTTTTTAATTATAACTTTTAATGTAACATATTTGATACATGTGTTTCTCTTAGTACACTGTGTTATTTATCTGATTAAAAAAAAAAAAAACAACAACAAAACCCAACAAAGTAAAAATGTGTACTTTACATGCTGCCATAAATTTTGCCATGTGATATGAATTCTGGGGACATAAAAAAACAGAGTGGGTCCCATGAAAAATCTGAGCCATAGATTTCCTCATGTGAAAGCAACATAATTCACAAGACATTGATCTGAAAGACTGAAATTGTCTAGTTGATATACAACTTGCAAGATACTCGGGAGAGAGATGATCTGTACAGGAAGTTGATGTTTTCCATTACAACACCTGAATGAATTAGATTTAGATTTAGATCCAGGCACCATGTACTTAAAATACAAAATTCAAGTTCAAGTCATAGATGAACACACATGGAAAATCCATTCTAACCTCTAGGCCTATGGATTACATAAAAAATAAGTCATATATATTTCAAAATGGTTGACATATTAGTAAGGATCTTGGAAAACTGGCTAGTAATAGTGACAATAGAAATATGCCAATATTAAAAGAGAATCATAAATATTCAGTGTTGCAGCAGTATGAATGCTTTAAAGGTATCTTAAATCATGAGTGGTTTAGATTAAAATTAGGATTTCTGTAGCAAAATAATCTTGGAAAGAAGAAAAAATGTAACTAAAGAAAAAGAGAAAAAATCAGTGTCCTGACTTTTACTGACATTCTAGGCATTTTAGTGTAAAATAAAACTCGACATTTACTCATCTTTAAGTTATATACATGATGATACTACCATGCCACAATAATAAGAAAATCACTTTAAATCCAAACTATCATAGGTAAGGCAGAAAACATAATTTTGATTTTTATGATATCCAGAGAAAATTTCAGATCAGGTAACCAAATATCATTCTAACACCTTCCTGAAATTAAAAATTAAAACCTTCATACACACAGACACTTAGACACATAGTCCAAAGAGTGAAAGAAGAAATCTTTTATCTCAGTAGTGCAGAGGTCTGTCCGTGGACTGATATCAGCCCAGGAGAATATGGAGGGTAATCAAGAAAGACTCAGAAGGACCCGAGTTTGAGAGTATACATGGCTGTTCTACCATCACCTCCACAAGAAAGCTGCATTTCATGCTTGGGATTGGTTCTCAATTGTTTTGCCTTTGGCTTTCATTCATGCCCATGCACAGGAGTGATCATCCTTTTACTCTATGTAGAGCAGGTCTTTTCTTCAGGGTTTCAAGTGCCCTAACATCTAAATGGTCTCTATAGGGTGCCCTGGTTTCAGCTGGGATAGAGTTAATTTTCTTCCTAGTAGCTCGTATAGTGCTGTGTTTTGGATTTAGCATGAGGATAATGTGATAACACACCAATGTTTTAGTTGTTGCTAAGTAGTGCTTACACTAGTCAAGGTGTAAGCACCTTGACTTTACACTTTTTGAAGTACACTTTTCAGCTTCCCATGCTCTACCGACTGAGAAGGCTGGGGGTGCACAAGAAGCTGGGAGGGGGCACAGCCAGGACAGCTGACCCAAACTGGCCAAAGGGATATTCCATACCATGTGACGTCATGCTTAGTATATAAACTGGGGGGAGTTGGCTGGAAGGGCAGCAATCACTGCTCATGGACTAACTGGGCATTGGTCAACTGGCGGTGAGTGGTTGCATCACCTCTTGGGGTTTTTTTTCCCTTCCTGGGTTTTGTTCCTCTCTCTCTCCCCCCGCTCCCCCCATTACAACTTATTGTTGTTGTTATTATTATTTTATTATTGTTTCAAGTATTAAACTGTTCTTATTTCAACCCAAGAGTTTTCTTACTTTTGCTCTTCCAGTTGTCTCCCCCCATCCCACCATGGGCGGGAGGGTAAGTGAGAGGCTGTGTGGTGTTTAGTTGCTGACTGGGGTTAAACCATGACACAAGGAAAAAAGAAAAGAAAGAAAAGAAAGAAAAGAAAGAAAGAAAAGAAAAAGAGAAAGAAAGAAAAGAAAGAAAAGAAAGAAAAGAGGGAAGGAAAAGAGAGAAAGAAAAGAAAGAAACGAAAGAAAAGAAAGAAAAGAAGGAAAAGAATGA
>NW_008825308.1:2592790-2596735 GCF_000699105.1 Pygoscelis adeliae | reverse complement strand
GAAGGAAAAGAGGGGGGGGGGGGGAGGAAGTAGAGTAAAATCAAATTTCCAAATTTCCAAATTTATAGGCTCCAGACTGTTACTTTTTCTCTGTACTGATTTGTAAGGAGTGAGTTTGGATTGGTGGATCTGCATTTCCTATATACAAATGAAGGTGCAGAGTATGCAAATGAGCTGGAAATGCTACATGGAGTATAGGGACCTGTGTTATTTGCAGTGAGCTTTGTTGCTACTGATTCATTAATGATCATCATAAAACTCTCTTGAATCCTAGTTCCCATGAAGGTCCATTTCCCATTGTGCCAGCTTTTGTTGCAGCATAGAAAGAATATCTGAGTTTTATCGGTCTTTCACACAAGGAACAAAAATGTAAGTGTACATGCACATGTCAGGGCAGAATCCAGGTTTATGCAAGATGAATACCAAATTTGTGAGTTAAGAGTTTCCAACCTGCACTTTGAAAGCATTGTAAAGTGGAACAGGAAAATCTTTATTTATTTACATCTCTTGAGCTGTCTGCTACCACTGTCACTGAAATATGATTCCTTCTGGTCTTACACAAAATAGATGATCTGCTGCAAAACTTCTAATTCCTTCCTTTATGTGTCCTTCTAGGGGAGCTTTTTTTTTTTTTTGCAAGTTTTTTACTGAGAGTAGTAAACTTTTTTTTTGCAGTTCATTTACTGAGAACAGGCAGACAATGTAGCTAAGTACAAGAAAACTTATCTCAACAGAAAGGTAATATGTGTATCTAGAGCATAAAGGAACTGTATTTTGCAAAGTTGCAGTGCTTTTTGAGAAAAGTCACTAGGTCAGCTCTGCATCTCACACTGGAAATGGTGAGAGTACTCTGCTTCAGTATGCAGCATTATGCCTCTATTTCTGATCTTGATCCTACAGAATTCTGACTAGCACTATCAAAACTTAGCTCATGCTTTCCACATGAAAAAATGCCTTGTATTTGATGTATTTTTTCTACTTTAAAATGTATTTATATATAGGGTTTTTTTTGTTTTATTATTTCTCTGTGAGACATTGTATCTATAATCAACTATTTCTCATTAATATAAAATAAGACAATAAGGTACCATATACATGTCTACCACAATACAAGACAGGAAAAAAGATGATGACTTTATTTCCAAGCAGTGTTTATTTTAAAGCATGTTAATTTGGTCTCAGATTTATATTATTTGTTAAAAATTAAGTATACAGTGTCTTGAAATAAATCCATTAAAATTCCACTAGTTTCATCTGCAAGAATAATACTGCAGCTTAGCAATACACATAGACCAGAGGGAAAAAAAAAAAAAAAAAAGCAGTGCACATTAATATCATATTACCTGAAGGTATGAATTAATACAACTATTTGGATACCAAAAAAGGATGGAGTATGAATTCAGGCAAAGTACCCATGCTCACATTTTCAATAGCAGCTAACAAGTCTGATAGCTTCAACTTTTCAAAAATTGGAGGGGTTTTAGTTTTTAAAAAGCCCTTGAGTAGGAAAAAAAAGAATGAGAGTGATTAACAGTCAGCATTCTTGGTTTGTTTGGTATGTGGAGGGAAGTGTGTTTTTACAGAAGAACATGGAGGCAAGTCCACGCTCAGAGTGGCAGGCAAGCTCCCTCCTTGCCCACCTCACCTTCCCAGATGCTTCTGTACAACAGGTATGAGGCTCTGGATGTGGAAGACCAGTCAATGGATGATGTGGATGACCATCTATACCAGAGGTGTTGCTAAGGTCAGAAAGGCCTACCCCCGTATCACTACTTTCTCCACGAGGAATGAAAGATGGGTTCTAGTTGTAGGTGACTCCCTTCTGAGGGGAACAGAGGGTCCAATATGCTGGACAGACCCTCCTCTTAGGGAAGTCTGCTGCCTTCCTGAGGCCCGGGTTAAGGATATCACTAGGAAACTTCCTAGCTTGGTAGAGCCCTCAGATTATTACCCATTATTTCTCTCCCATGTGGGTGGCGATGAAGCCGTAACGCATAGTCCAAGAGCGATCAAAAGAGACTTCAGGGCCTTGGGATGGTTGGTAAGGGAGTCTAGAGCACAGGTAATTTTTTCCTCTATCCTTCCAGTTGCGGGCAGCAACATTGCAAGAAACAGACGGACCCAGTCTATTAATACACAGCTCCGTCACTAGTGTCACCACTATAATTTGGGGTTTTTCAATAATGGGATGGCCTACACGGCACCAGGCCTGCTGGCGTTGAATGGGATTCACCTTTCTCAAAGGGGGAAGATGGTCTTTGCTCACAAGCTAACAGGGCTCATTGACAGAGCTTTAAACTAGGCTTGAAGGAGGAGGAGGATAATATCTGGCTTGCCCATGACAAGCTGTGGGATGACACACGGAGGTTAGAGGGATGGTGTGCTAGCGAGGGCCCTCAGCCTCTTGTTCTGAGATGTGCTGGGTACACTGGAGCACACTTGAAGTCTTACAGAGATGAGCGAGGGGCTCCTGAGATAATAGGAGCCAACAGGCAAACACCAGTGAAATACCTCAGAGGAATTAAGGTGTGTTCCTCTAAGAAAGTGGCACAGCCAACAACCCAGCTGAAGTGCCTCTACACCAATGCACGCAGCATGGGTAACAAACAGGAGGAGTTGGAAGCCACCGTGCTGTTAGAAAGCTACAACCTAGTTGCCATTACTGAAACTTGGTGAGATGAATCCCATGACTGCAGTGCGACTATTGATGGCTACAGGTTGTTCAGAAGGGACAGGCAAGGAAGGAAGGGTGAAGGGGTTGCCCTCTACATCAAGAAATGGATAGAGTGTGAAAAGCTGTCTCTGAAGAATAGCCACGAGTAGGTTGAAAGCTTATGGGTAAGAATTAGAGACCAAGGCAACAAAGGGAACCTTGTGATTGGTGTGTACTACAGGCCACCCGATCAAGGGGAGCCTATTGATGAAGCTTTCTTACTCCAGCTACAGGAGGCATGGCACTCACAGGCTCTTGTCCTGCTGGGGGACTTCAACCACCCTGACGTCTACTGGAAAAGTATCATGGTGAGTTGTAGGCAATCCAGGAGACCCCTGGAGTGCATTGAGGATGACTTCTTCTGCCAGGTAATAGACAGCCCTACCAGAGGGGATGCAATTCTGGACCTGTTGGTCACCAATGCAAGTGAGCTAATTGGCGACATCAAGATTGGAGGCAGCCTGGGCTGCAGTGATCAGGCACTGGTGGAATTCACAGTCTTGAGGGATATGGTCAGGCAAAGAGTAAAGTCAGGACCTTGAATTTTAGGAAAGCAAAATTCCAGCTGTTCAAGGAGTTAGTCAACAGGACCCCCTGGGAAACTGCCCTCAGATGCAAGGGAGCAGAATAGAGCTGGCAAATCTTTAAGGACACTTTCCATAGAGTGCAAGAGCTCTCGATCCCCAGGTGTAAGAAATCAGGAAAGGAAGGCAAAAGACTGGTATGGATGAGTCGAGACCTGCTGGTCGAACTAAAGGGCAAGAAGGAAATGCACAGGCAGTGGAAGCAGGGACAGGTATCCTGGGAAGAGTATAGGGACGTTGCCTGGTTGGATGGGGTCAGGAAGGCCAAGGCACAGCTGGAGCTGAACTTCGCAAGGGACACAAAGAATAAGAAGAAGGGCTTCTACAGGTATGCCAGCCAGAAAAGGAAGGTCAAAGAAAGTGTACCCCCCTGATGAACATGACTGGGAAACTGGTAACAACAGACGAGGAGAAGGCTGAGGTACTCAATAACTTTTTTGCCTCGGTCTTCACTGGCAACCTTGCTTCCCACACCTCTTGAGTGGATGGACTGCAAGACAGGGATTGGGGAAGCAAAGTCACTCCCACTGTAAAAGAAGATTTGGTTTGAGACCTCCTGAGGAACTTGAACACAGATAAGTCTATGGGACCTGATGAGATGCATCCCAGAGTTCTGAGGGAATAGGCTGATGCAGTGGCCAAGCCACC
>NW_008825308.1:2561099-2592330 GCF_000699105.1 Pygoscelis adeliae | reverse complement strand
TAAGGCCTTTGACATGGTCCCCCACAACATCCTTCTCTCTAAATTGGAGAGGTACGGATTTGATGAGTGGACGGTCCGGTAAAGGGTGAGGAATTGGTTGAATGGTCACATCCAGAGAGTAGTGGTC
Source organism: Pygoscelis adeliae (assembly GCF_000699105.1). Taxonomy (NCBI): domain Eukaryota; kingdom Metazoa; phylum Chordata; class Aves; order Sphenisciformes; family Spheniscidae; genus Pygoscelis; species Pygoscelis adeliae. Next base: position 2,592,203 of record NW_008825308.1, on the reverse strand, counting down.
AATGGCTCAGTGTCCGGATGGAGATCTGTGACAAGTGGTGTCCTGCAGGGGTCCGTATTGGGACCAGTACTGTTTAATGTCTTCATCAATGACATAGACAGTGGGATCGAGTGCACCCTCAGCAAGTTTGCAGATGACACCAAGCTGAGTGGTGTGGTTGACATGCCTGAGGGACGGGATGCCATGCAGAGGGACCTGGACAAGCTCAAGAAGTGGGCCCGTGTTTTAAACTAAAAGAGGGTTGATTTAGACTAGATATAAGGAAGAAATTTTTTATGCTGAGGGTGGTGAAACACTGGAACAAGTTGCCCAGAGAGGTGGTGGATGCCCCAACCCTGGAAACATTCAAGGTCGGGTTGGACGGGGCTCTGAGCAACCTGCTCGAGTTGAAGATGTTCCTGCCCACGGCAGGGGGGTTGGACTAGATGACCTTTAGAGGTCCCTTCCAACCCAAACTATTCTATGATTCTATGTTTCTATGTTTCTATGATTCTATGATTCTATGAAATAGATGTTTAATATCCTCCATTGTTATTATTGGAGATATAGGAACACAGGTTTATAGAGATGCCTTGGAACACCAGGTCCTGTTTCTTGCCCTTCATGAGGCTTGCAAACTCCATTTGGAAGACCAATAGACAGTTTTATTGTATTTTTTTTCCAGAACTCCATAGATGTTACAGTTATGAGGATTCTTTTAATATCCAGTGGTATTTATTCACTTAAACATTAAATAAAAGTTTCTTACCAGGCTACATCTGTCCTTAGGCAATAAACAAAGAAATAATGAAGTCTGGACAGTTCATTATTTCAGTCCCTAACTTTCATCTGAGAAAATTTTTCTACATCCAAGACTGTAAAATGAAAGATACAACAATTAAAGTTCAGAGGTGGCAGCAACAGTTTGAAATGAAACGGAAAAAGAGAAAGAAAAATCAAAAACCCCTCTGCAAATAGAGCATCTTGTCACATTAACAAGTATTACTATATTTTAAGAACCAGAATTATAGTTTCAGTTCCATGTAGTAGGAACATTAAAAGCCTTTGAAAAACAAAGACTTAAATACCATTGATTCAGATAGCAATGTTCAACAAAATTGTAAAAAAATGCCATGAAAAGGAGAGATCTTGAAAAATGGTTGTTTAACTGAGATGACACAGAGACAGTTTTTATGTAAATCTTTTTTTCTTGGTCATGGTAACCTCATAGTGGACAAGATATATAATTAAATATAATAATTAATTTCACACAAGCACCTCGAGAAAAACACAGCCATGCTTGCTTGTCTCATACTTGTGACACAAACTTGTGTGATAAACTGTGGGCTTACTCATTCTGGTTTTAATGACATAGCAATGTAAATGCAATCAGATCATTATGTTTAGACAACAGTGAGTTAATTCCTATTTTTTAAGAGATGTGGGACTCCACTGATTTATGAAGAAAATAGGATCTAACTTATAAAAATTAGTGATAGGTGAAATCACTATCATTGAAGGATAACTTTTAGCAGTTAAGCAATCAAGTATGGACTAAAAAAAGTTTCCAAACAAAAATCTTGAAGTACATGCCCAAATGAGGCTGACATGTATGCAACCACACATGGATTATATGCATATGAATTTGATGCATTTTTCACTATTCTGAACAAGCATTGACTCACTTAGATTAGGATAAATTCAAACTATTGAAATAAACATAAGATTTCTGTTAGTCCAACACATTAGTCTCCTCCAAAATTAATGACAGGGTAAACAACTGAAGATAAGAAACACAGTTTCATAGCAACTTGACAAGAAATAAATTGTTAGTGCCTAAAAGAATAAAGGGTATAAATAAGAAGTCTTTTTCTAAGTACTTTCCTCCCTCCCAATTAAAATTATATTGTGAGCAATGATATCTATCCATCTGTATTAAAAATTTCTAAGTTTCGAGAGCTATAATAGATCCTATGAACATACATCTGAAGGTTACCTCTGCTGTATCTCAATATTATGATGGCAGACTCCGTAACACAAACACAAACCTTTCAGCTAATCTTCCATCTACAAATCACTAAAAGTGATGTTTTGACAATGAAAGGTTTTATCTACTTTTTATAATGTTTCAGTACTATCTAGAGAAGCTGCCAAGGCCAAGGTTGCTGCTGCTTTCAAAGAGATAAGCAGTTAATAAAAGTATATTTTACCTGAATAATTTATTGTGTGTATCTTTGTTTTGCCAAATTCAGAGTGTTATAACATTGCCATTAAACAGCTGAAAAATTTGTAGTGAAACATGTAATGTTTTCTTTTTAAGATCCAGGAGTGAAAGGCACTACTGTGAAAAAGAAAACAAAAGTGGTTTGTTGTTGTTTTGGTTTGGTTCGGTTAGGTTTTGGGGGGGGTTGTTTGTTTGTTTCAATAAAATTGTTTTATGTTGGGGTTTATGCCAGGAGAGAAGGGAAAGCACATTTCAGTTTCAGTGCTCTTCAAATATATAAACTCCATTTCTAACAAAGACCTATTAAAATGTTTTACTAGAAAGTATAAAGGAAAGCTGGTTTGTGAATATCAGTACAAGGATACAAAGAAAAAGAATTTAATTGCTAGTGTAATCCAAAATTTTATATTAAAATACAATTTCTCCACCCTCTTTTTCTTCAAATCATCTATCAATGTGTCTTTCTTCAGTTGGTTATGGGATTTTGCTATAATTCTTAGAAATCTCAAATTTGTGCTTTGTATTGTGGAATCTCTGATAAAAGACTAAGGCTCTTCTTTTGCCAAAGCAAATGCTTGTACTCCCCATCATTGAACTTACAAGCCCCTGCATATGACTCTAATATACCTGTGTCTACATTAATAGAGTTATTTCTTATGATTGTGATCATCTGGTGTACAATGAGGTATTTTATTTTAAAAAATAAAATAAATGTACTTTAAGTAGAAAAACCCTAAAAAAAAAAAGTATTTTCCATAAACAGATGCCCTGGTATTAAGTAGGGTTTATGCAATTTAATGTTAGGTCTCTAAAAGTTAACATAACTCTCTCTCTCTCTTTTTATTATGGAGGGTATTTGGTCAGTTAGACTGGGCTAGACATCTAGCTATATATCATATACATATTTTCTATGTAAGACTTACTCCACTACAGTAATGATGTCTCTTGGGAGACAAGTGCAGTCATCTTGTATAGTTTTAAATCCTATGCATATAAAATTCCTATTGACCTCTTTGGATAATTTGGATTTTCTTAACTCATTATGAACTAGCCTAACTCTAGCCTAACTCCACCTAACTCTCTTCATATATTGTAATCAAAAGCCAAATGTTGCAAAGAATAAAAAAGCACTTAATAGTAAATATTGATAGTTTGGGGAAAAGAAAGATTTCTCAAAATCTAAATTGTTTTTAAAAGACATTAATATTAATCGAGAAACTAAATTGAATTTAGTACAGCTAGATGACAGATTCAAGTCTGCGTGCAGTTATTGAAGATCTGATGTTCTGGAAGACCCACCACTTCAAATATTCATAACTTGTTAAGAAGAAGCAACTTTTACACTTTTAGTTCATTATTTTGAACTACTTTAAAACATTGATGCAATAAAGGAGAATGAAGACATGTTGAGTTTGCAGCAGTACATAATAAACAGAGAAAAAATACACTCCTCAGAATAGCCACACTTGTATCCAGGAAACATAGTTGTTGTGATACATAAAGTCAATCTTTATGAAAAATTTTCAACACATGCTTCTTGGAAATATGTTGCTTTCTAAAACTGTTCATATGATATTTCTAGTCTAAATTTGAAAATACTGAAAATCTTAGAAGAAAATCTCATGTGATCTGGTTAATCTCTACCCAGAGAAATCTGGATAATACAAAGCATACATGTTGAGTCAAACTGTCAAACTTTCTGAATTTCCTTGCTTTCATAAAAATAAGCTATATAAAGTAAATGTCTTCTGATGTTTATTTGAGTCTTCATTTAAAAAAAAATTTTTTTGACATGTCTTAGAGCATTTCTCTTTTTAAGGAGCATTTGTTTATAGGTGAATTTCTGGAACTCTTATTCATGGTGACAAGTACCTTATGACACATGCATAACAATTTAAAATGGCATAGCTACTTTCTGCTTGGGGTACTATAACCTGATCTTATTTACCTAATGCATGATTTTTTTTTTCTCCTGAACGACTTAGCAAGCTATTTGTGATATGTCTCTATAGTGAAATAAAAGTAGCATGGAATGAGTTTAGCACTGAAACCCTGATCCATGGTTTAACTGTTAACTCATTCCCAGTGTTTCTCATGGGTAACTAACTTCCTCAAAGATGAATCTCCCTGTGGAAAAAGCTGACGCTAAGCAATGTGATAAAAAAAAAGCCAAAGCAAGTTAGCCTCAGGGCAAGGGTTGATATCTGACCTTTCATTTAGCAACATAAGCATAGCCCTACAAGTTCGTATGGGCCCACATTTAATTTCAGTGGTTGATACTTTTTTTTCTTTTAGAAATACTACAATTACATTTTTTAACAGTGTTAAATGCTTGGACTTCCTCAGGTATCCTTCATCTTTTGCTATACAGAAAATGGATTCTCTTGGGTTGGATAAGTGGGATCTGTAGGTCCATTCTTTTCCTCTTTTCTCTCCTCTTCATACACTTGTGTTTGATTTTAGGTTTTCCCTCCTCCCTCCCTGATCAACAGAAGGCTAAGACACTGCCTACCTCTGTAGATCTCAACAGTACATTCTTCTTTAACAACTGTCTCATTTTTCATCTTCCTTAAATCTCTTTTGATATCATTTGTGCTGTTAAGTGTCATCTGAGTGGGAAATAAAGAAATAGAGCAAAACACCTCTTTTATCCCCTTGCAAAATAAGATGAAAACTTTTTTTGTGTATGTAAAGCCCCACTCAAGCCCTGTCAAAATGACTAGGTCAATAATGTAAATGTCTGATAATCTACCAAATCACTGGTCAATTTTCAAGTCACAGAAGTGAATGAAGTGACCCTAATTAATGTCAAGGACTCAGGAGTACTTCTTTTCATTTCACTTTCCAACACTCCCCCTGCCAATTAATGACTGTGTTTATATATTTTTGTATTCATTTAAATATAATTCAACATAAAAATATACAAATTGTTGCTGACCTTGTTGTTAGGTGTTTTTAAGTGTTAATGCAGAATCTCATTATGGGCAAAAGAGAACAGACCTTACATAATTGAATAGCCAAGGATTTATTGTTGGCTTAATTATAAGCTTAACAATTTAACCAACATATAACAAATACTTACCATTAGCGTAGCTACAATATTGTTAATACTTACATTCCAAATGACTGCAGAAAACCTTGCTTAGAATCACTCTGAAATATGTCAACATGTTAATATTCATGTTTAGCAAGCACAGTAACATGAGTTTAATTATTTGTCTTTTCCACTATCTCACATTCTTGTAATGTTAAATGTCACTGCTTAATTAGAACAACTTCAGAGATAAGACTTTCCACTTGCTATTCGTTTACACATTCTAGTGAAGTTAATTCATGTCAAGAGATAAATTCCCTTGATCCAAACTCAATACAGTGTGTTTGTGAAGTCTCATTATCAGTGGTTTGGCACGCTAAACCGATTCTGAAAAATTTAAAATAACAAAGAAATTGTTAAGAAACCAAATATGTGTGGATAAAAAAATGACAAAGGGTATTTTATCCATATTTATCATTATAAACAGCTGTCTGATTATTTACCTGAAGATTGATCATTCAATAAAGCATAAATAGGATTTATGTGATGATGAAATATGACTCTCAAACTGAGAAACTTCCATCATTCATAAGTTTCCTGCATGGTTTCTGTTTTTACTCACTGTATAAATGTCCTGGTTTTGGCAGGGATAGAGTTAATTTCCTTCCTAGTAGCTGGTGCAGTGCTGTGTTTTGGATTTAGAATGAGAACAATGTTGATAACACACCAATGTTTTAGTTGTTGCTAGGTAGTGCTTACACTGGCCAAGGACTTTTTTGTTTCCCATGCTCTACTGACTGAGAAGGCTGGAGGTGCACAAGAAGCTGGGAGGTGGGGCACAGCCAAACTGGCCAAAGGAACATTCCATACCATGTGACGTCATGCTCAGTACATAAACTGGGGAAAGCTGGCCAGGGGGGCCGCTGCTCGGGGACTGGCTGGGCATCGGTCGGTGGGTGGTGAGCAATTGTACTGTGCATCAATAGTTTTGTGTATTATTATTATTATTATTATTATTATTTTATTTTATTTCAATTATTAAACTGTTTTTATCTCAACCCATGGGTTTTTTCTCACTCGTGCTTTTCCAATTCTCTCCCCCATCCCACAGGGGGGGTGTGGAGGAGTGAGCGAGCAGCTGCGTGGTGCTTAGTTGCCGACTGAGGTTAAACCACGACAATAAAAGAACTTTAAATCTACTTTTATGCCAACTAGGAGTAAAATCCTCCAAAATCTACTAAAGACTATGTTTAAGGTTATTAGAATCCCTCTTCTTTCCATCTATTAGGTAAAAAAATTTACTTGCATAAAAAGGTTTTAAGAATAATTGTCTTGGCCAAGAGTGACTTTTCCCAATTCAGGAATTGGAGATGCCACTGACCATCATTTCCCACAAAACATGTCAGAACAGGGAATGATGAGATGAAGGGTGTAGTTGAATAAGCACATTCAGTCACTGAATATGTTGAGTTGTTGAATTAATAATGTTCTGGTTAATTTTGTTCATACTAACATAATGGCCACTTAATAGTGATTAAAATAACATTGTAATATTTCTGAGAGACTTTGAGATAAAGATTTCAGAAGTAACTTAGCCCTCTCTAAGCTGAAGTCCTATGTTGTGTTTTGAAAGAATGATGAGTGTCACCAACTGGCATGTTTCTATGTGTTTTAGTTCTAGTTTTAACATTGCCATCTTTAATTCAGGATTTGGAAATATCTGTGATCTCAGCCTATCTGTGTATATTTTTCCACTGCAAACTAAACAGATCTATGATTTTGTAGATGTGCTGAACAGATCTGCCATGTGTTCTTTGTGGAAGTACAGTCGAGGACGCATAAAACAGAAATGAACCATCAAGCAGTTAAAGGACAGTATTTCATAAAACCTCTAAAAAACCTCTTGTATCTATTTTACAAGGTAATTGATAAAATCAAATAAAATCAGATTTTAAAGAATAAGGGTTGTTGTGGGGATCTTTGAAATATTGGAGGGTAAGTTTATCATTTACTTGTACGTACTGTTTACCCAAATAATGACCTATTCCCCTCAGTTTTGTATATCACAGCAAGGAAAAAAGAAAACCTTCTTGAAATTAAAGACTGAACAGAAGGAGTGAAGGGTACCTGATTCTTCCTCATGCACTGTTCCAACATTCAGCATTTACAAAGCTATGCAGATATGTCTGCCTTTTACTAAGGAAGACAGTTACTTCCATTACTGTTACTTCTATTCACTTTTTCTGTGTGTGTCCTCCACCCACACAAAGAGGTATGTGTGTACACAGACACACACACAGAGATACGCAAATGTGGGGAGGCACACTCGCTATAACTAAATTATCATAGTTCCAAAGAAGTCAACCAGACCGATGCAGATTAAAACAATTTGTTTGGATAGTGACAGTTATATATAAAGATACACAAGTACTTCTACTCTAAACGTGCTGTAAGTTAGGGTAAATAACATGATGCTCAAAATTCTGGCATCCTCTGGACCATTGTGCAAATTAATGTATGTGTTCATGCTACTATTGCTGAAGGTGAAGTAGTAACCAAAGTTGGGTTTTTTTTTCCTGTCAAAAATACTAGCAGTGATTCACCTTAAATAGACTTTTCCATTTGTAAGAATTTTTCTTGAAATCATTCTGTATTTTTGAGACCCTGTCAAAATAGACCTTTTTTGTCTGTTCACAGAAAGGAATTTAATACAAATGTTGACAGTATCTGTCATTTTAAAAGCAAAACTAGACACAATGCTAAGCAGTTAAACTCAGTGAATAAAATAAATTATTTGATGAAAAAAGACTTTAGGACATATTTTTACATTGCAGGCTTACTCTACATACCTTTAATTTTAAGATCTTTGAATTAATCAACTGGAAATGATAAATATAATTTTCTGCATTATAGGCTGATCATTACCAGAAAATAACTCTAGAATGGCAAGAGATTAATAATTAAAAACAAATTTATTTTTATTTTTTAGTTAAAGCTTAGGAAGAAAATGTTCTTCCTACTTCAGAGACATTTCCATGTTTTCGTTTTTCAGTAAGGCAAAATTCATTTTTCACCTCATTGAAATTCTGCACCATAAGAAGTTTTATTAGGAAAAGTAAAGAATAAGGTCATTCTGTCCTCTCCATAAAGAAGATTAAATAGCTACTGTATAAAAACATTAGAGATGAGATTACCTTGAGATTCACTGAGGAGTTTCAGACATCCCATAATAAATTTGCTCTAAACTTATGTAGACAATAAACAACCAAACAAAAAGGGCTGGTCTGTTTTTTTTCCTGTGAATGTTCTGAACAAAAGAACAGTAAGATGTATCACTGAATGCAAACTTAATTCACAAGGACATTCCCTTTTTCAAATACTGTTGAAATTGAGCATGCAATTTAAAATGCCTCATACCAGTAATGAATACTAAGCTGCTTATTCACAGTAACTATGATGACAACAAAATATTTTTGATAATATTAAAATAAATTTGTACATAAATATATTTAAAAACTGGCTCATATGTAAAATACCTCAGTGCAAAAAAAAATCCATTATTGTTACTTTGAGTGCTGAGGATAAATGAAAAAAAGCTTCAGTGTATATATAGCATTCTGCTGCCTAGGAATCTAACATAATGTTAATGATAAATGCTAACCATCTCTTAGCTTTCATCCTGGTTTTGCATGTAAACAGCCAACTTAGTGTTTACAGACAAGATCATAAATTCAGAGTGGTGTGTGTGTGTTTGGTAACTCTACCGAGCTACAGTTCATGTGCAGATGAACAGCAGCAGATTCTTTTGGATGAAAACTTGTATTTTTTTCCATAAATGTATTATGAATAAATACATTAGTTTCATTTTGCAGAAGAGGAAAATAAAATGTAAAGATATTTATGTCACCCACCCAGTGAGCTGGTTGGGCACTACTAAAATGCCTAAGTTAGGAGACAGGTTTCTCTGTTTCATTGAGGGAGAACAATGCACTACATCTAGAAGTAGCAGCTTGTATGTGCCACAGCATACCCCGAAACTCAGGTCCCCCAGTCACCCTTCCTAGTCCCTAAGTAAGTGCCTTGTAATCACAAAAGAAAAGTATAAATCCACATCTCCTCTCTATATGAAGGTGGCACACAGGTGAAACCAGGAGTCCGCTGTTTTAAACATGGACATAAGCATGATTGCCCAACTATTCGAGACTGTCACTCCTCTTCTGGCTTTTCTTTCTCTTTGCATTCGCTTCAGGTGACAGAGAAGGAAAAGTAGGCTCTATTTTAGACATATCACTTAGATCTCTATGCTACATGAGAACAATCCTATCAAAAGTGACTTGTGGAGAATATACACAGAATTGTGTTTGTGCTGCTAGCTTCAGGAGAGATCTTGGACTCTCATACCAGATACAGAAACTGCTAATGACTCAGCTCTGGATCAGAGCCAAGTATTCAGCGACAATGCTCTGGTTTACAGGGAAATGAAAGATGAACTCAGAGGCTAACACTTTGAATTTATGGAGACACACCATCTAAAATAAAACTGGAGACAACCATAATGAATCACTGCAGAGCTATATATCATGACTTCTGGCTGTTTTCTTTCCCCTTGGACATGGTGTATCTATTTTAAAAGTATTCAAAATGGGTCTATTTCAATGGACAAATGCAAATAGTTCCTAAAGATGAAGAAGCCTACTAGTTCCAGATAATATTTTTTAATAGAGAATATATAAATCCTCATATTTAATATGTGTTTTTTAAGTAGTTCAATATTTAAATTCCCTTTCTTGGAAAACTAAATATCTTAGCCCACGTTCCTGATGAATATATGGACATTGTATTTATGGGATACTTTTTCTTTAATTCAGCTTCTGTGTTTATGTGAAATAATTGTTAAATATGAACAGATAATATAGCAAACAATGTAGCTTAAACTTGACTTATATCATTATCCAGATCAAATTCCAGACTGCACTGAGGCTTTGGTTGTAGGCAAAGCACAGGGATAATACCAGACCTGGTATCACCTGCCTAGATAGAACAGTCTCAGGAAAGAATTGCCACTTCAGGATTCTCAGTCCTCTACCTACTGTTTTTTCAAAAGTTAGGATCAAAAGTTGATACAAAACTTCAGCACATATACCCTAGTTTGAGGATGCATTGCTACACTGGTGAATCAGGTATCTTTACATCTTTTGTCACTGTAGGTCCTTGAATAAACCAAGTATTTATTATTCAAATGTTGCATTTCCATTTCTTTCTCAGAGGGCACACATTCTCCCTGGATCAGCTTACCTTATAAAAGCAAAAGAAATCTCATGAAACAGATATTTTTAACATCTTATCCTTCATTAGTTACAGTATCTTCCCATATGCAGCTTATTCTAGGTGTGGGGATTTGTTTGTTTGTTTGTTTGTTTGTTTTGTCAATCACTATTCATAATTGTACTGCTACAGCCTCCAAACTATTTTTTTTATGTCAGCATGTGAGTACAGAATGTAATATATATGATAATGATGCAAAGTATGACTAGTAAGCTCCTAGTTTTCATGAAATTCGAGATACTACCAAGCAATCCTCCACTGTTTTATTAAAGAAATATTATCCACGTCGGTGCTAGAAGCACTGGTATTGCATCTGAGTCACAGAAAAAACATCCTACTGTTTCCTTTTGGTTTCTTTAGGTGGTTAAAACCAAATTTGCCAAATACTTTTTTCCATGCATCTTGCCTTTCTTATCTCAGAGGCCCAGAATATAACTTAGCATAACATTTTAAAAGTGATTTATGTGCTTAGGAGCCAGAATCTCAGAGGGAAATAATGGATCCTAGGGTCCTAAGTTATTCAGCCTTTTGAAAAGCAAACTTCTTGCCTTCTCTGTGTACACAGAGTAAGGACTTCAGCCTTACTCCTATGTAACTAGATAAAGGAACAATGAATACGTATCTTCTTATAGAAGAAGAGATGGTTTTATGCCTGGTCCTACTATTATTGTGAAGCAAGCAATCAGGAAAAGAATGGAACCATATTTTTGCCCCTATATCATGTCAACCAAGGGAACGGAGTCATCACCACAGGAGAAAGAAACTTATCATAGTCTTTCTTATTGGCAGAACTACAGAGAGCATTAACTACTAGGGGCAAAGGAGGAAAAAGAGTTTAAGTTTTGACTGAGGTGATGATTGCTATGCATACACATTATATAAACTTTATAAATACTGTGGCTGAGCATAAATTACCTGAGCAATAAGACTACATATAGACTGTGAATGTAAACTCTTCTGAAGAAGTTAGAACTACTGAAATAATAGTTGAAGAAAAGAGATACTAGATAGAGAAATAATGTCATGTAAAATGGTGACTTAGCTTTAGGTTATCTTTTGATGTTGTGTAAAGAAAAAACCCAGGAAATTAAGAAGAGCTCATTTCCATCAAATTAATACATATAAACTAAATTATTGGGTGAGAAAACTTCCTGGTAAAACCCTACAATTAACAAGAGCTTTTTGGGTTTCTTTCCTTATGCAGTTGGATTTTTCCTGGAAAAAACATCCAGCAAAATGATAAGAAAAAAAAGGCAAAAAGTTTCAAATTATCATATTCTCAGGCCAGTACCCTAGTACTTCTGGTTTTCTTTTTAGAAAGGGAAGAAAATAGAGAAGGAATACAGAATTATAAATAGGGGCAATTAGTGAATTTAGGAAGACACAAACTAAGTTCGAAGGATGAAATTTCTTTAGAATAATAAAGATATAATTTGATGTTTTCAAAACAAACAAACAAGTTTTAGCCTCCCAAAAGGTATTTTTCACAAGCAATTACAGATCTTCCCTAAACTTGATGATTCGCACGGTTTTTTGGCCTCCTCAACCCAGATGATAGATGCTTCCTGTCAAATTTTTCAAACATTTCAATGTTATTGTTAATTATAGGCATAGTCCCTGGATCTGACTCAACTCAGATCTAATCAGATAATCCTCTTGCAAAGTAATAATCATTTTACTTGAGTGTGTAATAGTTATTTCAGATGGTTGTTCCCTATCTGCCAAGAGTGTTTGCCTGTACCAAAGCTTGCCATTGTAGTCCTGTAGCCTAGTAAATACAGTATCAGCATGGCTAGCAACAGGTCACAAGCTTTGCACTGTCTCTTCAAGGCATCAGGATTGGGGCTGTAAGGCTTGCTTTGTGTAGACTAGCCTTGCTTATGTATTTGCTTTAGCTGTAATTGATTCAGGAATTATGAAATGACAACATGGCTACTACTACCTAGTTTGCTCTAGCTTTATTTAGCATGGTGTATTTGGATATAATTTCTATTTTTGATATTTTTGTTGTAGTCCTTATTTTTAATAATTTTGATAATAAAAATTTTTGTAATAAAACCAAGATATTGTGCTATGCAGAATGACTATCTTTGACCATAGAACAATGATGCAGCATACAGCAGTACAGGTCAGGGGTGACAGCAGAGGCCTTGAAAAAGAGGGCACAGAATGATACAGAAGGCCCTAACTCGGCAACTCAGCAGTGATCAGTTACTGATAGTAAGGCACACTGAGACAAAACAGGCAAAGATGATGCTAGGGGTAACAAAAAGAACAAAGAAAGAGAATCCAACATATGTAAGGTACATCATATAAAGTAAGATGCAAAGCAGAATTGCAGGCTAATGGAAAAAGAACACGGTGCAAAGCACATTAAAATATATATATAAGGACATTAATGGGACTTTAGAAGAAGAAGAAGCAGCATCTCCCATTAGCATCACACTACTTCATACAAAGAACTCAATACACTGATGATTCATGACATCCTCCTTGCCTTCCTCTTAAGGAAGTCTGGTGCCATTGAGTGGCAATGAAAGGACGAACATTACACCAGAAAAAAAAAGGGTAGATACTAAAAGGGCCTTTTTTGTCCCATCATTTTTAACTGTGATACTGTTAATAAGATTTGTTTTTTATTAAATAGATAATTTTGATTGTAAGTATTAGTATTATTGTAACAATTAATAATAATTGTTGCTGTATTTTGGATACAATGCTAATGTATTTTGTTAGGCAAACAATAGTTTTGGTTTCACATATAGGTTGTGCTCTGCTTTTTGCTAACAACAATATTCTGAGCATGACATCCCTCTTGTCACTCCAGTTTAGCGTAGCTTTGAACTGAGGAAGAACCTAACTGCATTTGTCCAATGCCAACAAAACCAAAGGTTAACAAAACCAAGAAGACTTTTCCTTAAAGCTATGATATATACTGATCCAACATGGAAAAAAATGGGGTACCACGTCACTAGAGGAACTAAATATATTCACTCTTTGAAATCGCCTGGGAACTGAAATGCCATTTTCAGAGGTAATTCTTTTCACTTTGAAGAAAGGACAGCCTGAGAACCAGCAGCTTTCACTGTATTTCAGAGGTTGATTTTTTTTTATGGTTTCATCTGAGCTACTGTCATCATTGAAACATGCCATTTCCCTTTTTCCTGTTTTTGACACTTTGAGAATCAGAGTAGCTGTTATCTACCTGCAATTTAAAAAGGCTCTGTGTTTCCTAATCTTTATAAAATTTTTCTTGTGAGCTCAATATTGTGCAGAACAAAAGAGGAAAATGACAAACTGAACATTAAAAGTGTTTACAATGGTGCTCTAAGATAAAACTTGTGAACGTTTCAGAAGCATAAATACATCTGTTTCTTCCTGTTGGCTCCTAAACAACTTCCATTTTCCCCTCACTTTACACTCTAAATGTCTTACAGATCTGACAGTTACAAAACAGCATTCACACCATAGTCTTACCTCTGACTTTGATATTACAATTCTTAGCACTGTAGATATCCCCTATTCAGGGACCTCCACCTGCTCTGGTGAAGTCTTTTGACCACATTCAGCTCCGAATGAAGACATTTACCAACTCTTAGTGCCATGCTGACACTTTGGCTTAATACAACTTCATAGCAAGGAATGGAAATAAGAAGTAAAAAATACTCTTGCGATTCAGTTGAAGGGTGTTATTCAGGTATTGAACAGGCCTTAAATGTACAATAATCAACACAGTGGGAGAACAGGCCTGAGACTGTTTATTTCATAATTGTCCACAGAATTCTCCTCTAAGATGTTTTGGATAGAAGCACTTTGTGCTTCTTAATCTGAAAACATTATTCCATTTCATTGGATAATCAATTGTCCATTCTTAATTGTCTCTGTTGCTTGCTGTTACGTTAAATTCGGCCGATATACCCTGTTATGTCTGTATAAGAATATTATTGTTGTAGTCAAAAAGTACTAATTACAAGGCATATCATTATATACAATTACTTTTCATTTTCCTCATTTAATTTCATGCTGATGCAATAATGTTTTTAAGAAAGAAATTTCAAACAAGTAGGAACCAATGACAACCCTTCACCATATGGTACTGAATGTTTTGCTGAAGAATTGTGCGTCATATGATATAAATAAATGTTTTCTTTATGGTTTGTAATTTGCTAAGTAAGTTTATACTGAAACATTCATGATTTGGGTCCATACAAGCACTCCCTTGCTCCTTCTCTGGTTTCACAGGATCTAAATTAAAAAGAAGTCATTATTTAGGTATCAACAGTGTTGGAAACATAAGAAAGCTAACTTTGTAAAGAGTTATCTTTTAAGGAGAAATTGTAGATCCAAATGTTTCCCTTGGTTACATCAAGTGAAGGAAAACAAACAAAGCAAATATACAGAAATAGATAATATCACAGAGATGCATGGCTCTGCAGAGAGGTTTGACTTGAATAAAGTTCAGATAGATAGATTGCGAACGTCCATTATGTAATGTACAGTGTGTATATCCTGCTACCTATATCATCATAAAGAGTTTACAAACAAAAATATTAATAGCAGTTCAAAAACACCTTTCTTCGGGGGGGGGGAGGGGGGAGAAGGAAACCAGGATTTTCAGTGGTGTACTATAGTCCATATTTTATTACCTGTACAAAAAAAAAAAAAAAAAAATCTGGATTTTAAGAAATTAAGTTAAACAAGGTTATGTTGAGTAGTGCTTACAATCTATCTACCTGTTTGGTCCTTTATGTCTCTATGGAAAGTTTGAACAAAACTTTTTATATGTAAACCATAGTGTCCTGGTTTCGGCAGGGATAGAGTTAATTTCCTTCCTAGTAGCTGGTACAGTGCTGTGTTTTGGATTTAGCATGAGAACAAAGTTGATAACACACTAATGTTTTAGTTGTTGCTAAGTAGTGCTTACATTAGTCAAGGTCTTTTCAGCTTCCCATGCTCTACCGACTGAGAAGGCGGTGCACAAGAAGCTGGGAGGGGGCACAGCCAAACTGGCCAAAGGGACATTCCATAGCATGGGACGTCATGCTCAGTACATAAACTGGGGGAAAGCTGGCCGAGGGGATCGCTGCTCGGGGACTGGCTGGGCATCAGTTGGCGGGTGGTGAGCAATTGCACTGTGCATCAGTTGCTTTGTGCATTTAATTATTATTATTATATTGTTATTGTTATTATTATTTTAGTTCAATTATTAAACTGTTTTTATCTCAACCCACAAGTTTTTCTCACTTCTACTCTTCTAATTCTCTCCCCCATCCCACTGGGGGGGGGAGGAGTGAGCAAGCAGCTGCATGGTGCTCAGTTGCTGACTGAGGTTAAACCACAACACATAGATAAGTATGAGTCGATGAAACCAGGAATCAAAATGCTATGCTGTATGAAGTTTTCTATTATGAACTCAGCTTTTTTAACAAATGTGTCATAGAGGAGTTATTCTACAGAACATGTTCGTAGGTTTATAGATGCAAATGCTCAAGAGTGTCACCGCCAATTAAGACAAACCTTTTCACTGAAGTTACTGCAGGGTTCTTAAAGCTCTGACTTCAGTCCAACCATTGGCAACCATTACATAGTAAATGGAAATGTACAAAGCTGACAAAGTAAGTCAGAACTTTCGGATAGCAAAATATGTTCATACTTACAAATTAGTTAATGCCTGCAGTAGAGTTGATGTCTCAGGTTCATATGGTGATGTCATGGTTTAACTTCAGCTGGCAACTGAGCATCACACAGCTGCTCGCTTCCTTTACAAAGGAAGGTCTGTCTCTTTGAATGAACCAATACAACAGATCCTTAGGTCTTCCTAGGGACAGAAGTATAGTGAAAATTATATAAGGCTTTTCAAGCACTACATCGTTCTGGAATTAGACACAAAATTAGTTTACAGCTATCTGGTATCAACTACAAAAGAACAATGGTTACTGAAAGATATTATTGAAAGGTTTATTTTCAAACAATAGTAAAATATTTCCATGTTTTCATTTCTTTTTTAGCAGATGCATGTTAGGTTACAAGGAATTCTCTGATTCACAAATAAATCTGACAGTTGAACACAATGCCCTCTGAATGAATTCATTCTCAACAAGTATGAAGAAAGAACAAAGCATATTTTACTATGGATAATTTAATTGTTATTAACAGTTGACTTTAAGAAAGCAATGAACTCCAGCACACTCCCTGAATTTCATTCTCATCATTCTGCTCTCGATTTGCCCTCAGTACTCTGAATAAAAAAAAGGGTAAGTCTCCAATGTACTTCTGTCACTTAGATAAATAATGTACTACTGTCACTTAGATAAATAATTTTACCCTGGGTTTATGTAGACTGATTTTAAAGTCATTCTCGATGCCTCTAAGAAACACATATTCAAGGGGAAAAAAAAAGCTAAGATCCAATGGTGTTACTGAAACAAAACATTAACCAAACTTCACACTTTCTTCATAAAAAATGGATTGTCTTGCAGCACCCTCAAAAGCATAGGTGCTAACAGTCTGTTCCAAAAATTAAACATGTTTTGGAAAAAAAAGTCCTGCTAGGAATCAGACTGCTTTTTCATTTGGGGTAAGGAAGATAAAAGGGAAATACAGGCTAAGATGCTCTGCATCTCTGAAAAGTAATCACATTAGAAAGATGCAGGTAGGAATATAAGAATGTGTAGATTTAAACAGATAGTCAGCTACTAGAGATTTTTTGTTTCAGTAAAAGATCATCAGTTTTACAACCCTTGTCTCTTGTCTATTCTAAAAAAAAAAAATCCAAAATTAATGATATTCAAGGTGCTTTACAAGGCTGATCGCTTTATATAATTCAGTGGGCATTTAAGTGTTTCTGAGTGACAAATGCTTGTGACTGGAGTGGAAGTTTCTAAAATGTTGAACTCCAATATGACTGATGATTTTTTGTTTGGTTTTAGAGCTTAACATTATTTGTTCTATTGGGTTTTCAATTTTTTTTATTCATCTCAAATGCGTTGATTTCGATTTCTTTAGATCAGTCTTTGAGACACCACTATTTACCTGCAACCATAAATACAATGAGAAATTAACAAACCTCCACTGTCTTTCTCACAACTGTTAAGCTGAAAGCTGAATCCTTTGTTCTGTAAGTTGTGTGTATCTCAGTCATACTCTATTACAGGTTGCAGAATCTACAGCCTGAGGCAAGGATGCCGCAGCTCCACGCCCCCCAGGTGCAACGAGTAGGGAGGCTGAGGATGCATTCTCGATAGGTACACGTACACAGAACACATGTATACACCACATGTATACACTTATACACAGCTGGGCACAGAGATCACAGACAGACACACTCAGCGCTCATGAACACAGACAGCATCAGTGGCCTCATCCTTCTCCTTTCTTTGGCTGAGCAAGAGAGAGATCTGTCAGTGAGAATATTTACACAGATATAAGTACAAGATCCCTCCAGCAGCTGAGCTCAGACACCTGGTCTGCCCACTAGCGGGCCCTGGATCCTAGTCTCCCCCATTGCTGGGACATGGACATACAAGACCCCATGGCTGCATCCCCTGCCAATACAGACTGCCTCACTTATGCGCGCACACACACAGAGATGCACAGATACACAAACCGACACTTGCATACCCAGAGATGGCCAGGACATTGCTGGTGCACCTGATAGATGATTCCACCATGGTCTCGCCCTTAAAGACACACAGCCCTGGCTCCCAGGCAACTTCATCTACTCTCTGGCTAGTCTGGCTTGATCTTTGCTAATGATCACACACTCACTTATACACCTGCACTTGGTCCAGTTCCTGGCAGCACGGACACATGGGCCCCTATGACCTGGGGTCCCACTCTAGTTGTTGGCACATCAGTCCACTCACTCTGGTCTCTCCAGTTCTTGGTACCATGACACCAGGGCCCGCTGACCTGTGGTATGACTCCAGTGGCTGCCACTCAGACTCTGTCCCTCCCTCTACCCCCAACACTGAACTGAGAGTCCATCCACCATGAAAGGAGTTAGAAATGGCATTTCATAAGGTAGGACAGACTGCACTAATCAGACGCAGAGTATTGCCAGACAAACATACCGACCAGCCATGCATTTACATGCAGCCATCCCTTTCTATCACCTTATCACTCTATTTTCCTTTTTTTGGTCCTCCCCAAATCACCTACTTCCCTCCCTTTCACCACCTTTGCTTCCTCCCCGAAGTATCCCATAGCAAGTCTTGTGCAATTCCCAAATGCTCTTCCCCTGCATCCCATAATGTGTCCCATACCTCTAGGCAGCAACCCCCCTAAGTCCCAAAGGTGCTTTGGAGAGCTGCTCCCCTTGACTCTTCCTGATGGGTTTCACACCTGGCCCAGGGGCTGGGTGTCTCCTGGGACAGCCCTGGGAAGGGCCCAGACAGGGTGTCCCTTCATTCAGGTTCCCACCTGCCTTTGTGCCCCTGTGATCCTTTATGGATGTGTAGATGAGCTTTTATCCCATAACCTTACACCCTAAGGTGTGAATTTATACATATTGACATGTAAATTTCTCAGCCTCGGGCAGTGTCTTCGAGCCAATAGTTGTTACAGACAGATTTTGTACCCCATTATCCTTGTTTTCTTTAGGCATGAACATTTAGAAGCAAACATTTAGAAGACTGAACAAACTCACCCTGATGCAGAACTATTGTCCTCGCTACTTGGTGATTTTAACTAAAAAAAACCCAGATATACAGTGCTGCATGAAGCAGTTAGAAATCAATTTTCAATCTGAAAATTGACAACAAATATTAATTTCTGCACCTAAGCAGATGAAGGCTGAGGGGCAGTGTTTGCCCTGGGAGTGCTCAGAAAATCTGTACTCCCAGTGTGATCAGCCACAATCTATCTTTCGGTTAATATAATGTAATCTTTATATTATGTTTGAATGTGGGTTTGTTGGCTACAGGATGGCCTAGTGTGTCCCTACAGATCCTGTGGATAAAGAGCAATGGGAATCATGATTTCTGAGACTCATTATGTAAACTGCTCCCTCAGATCCATGTTACACTACATTTGAAAATCATTCCACATATTCAAATGTTCATTTTCATAGCACTTCATTTTTTCCACAGACAACCTACACCACGATGGTCTGTACAACAGTGTGTCACGCTGATATAATCAGGTGAATAATACAAGATATGTGACCCAAAGGCTTTTTTTTCCCTGCAGAAGTTCTCCTGGTAATATCCCTGCAGTAATTATGAAGAATCTGTAGTGATGTGCAGAGATACTCTTTCCTCTGACACCCTAGGGAATTCTACAGAGACATGTCCTTGGACTTAACTAGATTGATGTCCTACAGGTCTTTTTTTAGTACGGTGTACGTGGAAAATTTTTTATTCTAATGTCTGTGGAGCTCTTCAGAGAGTGATGCCCTTGAACCCCTGCAAAGTGATTCCCTGAAGTGCTTGTATTAGACAAGCATGGTTCATCCCAAACCTTTCAGAAAAGTGAGTTTATTATTGTTGGAGATGTGATGGTGGAGGGTGATGGCTCCTGCAGTGTATATTTGCCTAGAATTTTAGACTGACAAAGCCCCTGAGAATATTCCATGTGGGTGTTTTGTCACTTCTATTAGTTGTATTCATATAGGGTTTTTTCCCACTAACTATTCCTCTCATTTATAAAAGCTCCAGTGTATTTCACGTCTGATGTCACAGTCTTATCAAAGACTGCTTTTTATTAATTGAGTATAGGCAACATAACAGTGATGCTGCAAATGTATCTGAAGATCTGTAGCTGTGGAAATACACCAAAGCTGGTATCATGGAAGATACCAAGAACAACCTCCAAGTCAGAATCCAATAAAATCAGGGGAGATGTGTGACTTGGGCCAGACAAGCTCACCACTTCATAGCTGGACATGGAACCATACTGAAAGAAGTGGGAGGTACATATTATTCCTTCCATGCTACACAAAATAAAAATTAAAAATAAATAAAAATAGTGGGGAGTTAAGATGATCAGAGATAATGTCTCTGTCTTTTTTTTCAAGATTCTTCCTAGGGTAACAGTTAAGGGAAATTCTGAAGTTACTCTATCAAAGAGTTGGAGCTAAAAAGATGGACAATGAACCCTAGTACAGATGAAGATAATCCTGGTTTACTTTACAACCCACTGGTGGATCAGGAAACATAATAACTTTCAGCTTGGGATGAGAAAGGGAACCCTAGTGACTTGGTTGTTGAAAAACCTGCCTACATTGTGCTTACAGATATTTCTTATCACTGCAGAATTTCCCACAGGTATTTATAAAAAAGACACCAACTGAGGGCAGATCTAACCTAATATCCTAAACTCAGTTCTAGGATAAAACTATATTGACCATAAATGCATTGCTTGAATTACTATTAATTTTTTGATTTCTATTTTTTGCAATCTTATTAAAATACATTCTTGCATATATTGCACACAGCTATACATACACCTTTTTGTTGAAGACTTTCTCATTTTCCTTGAAGAAAAAATCTCAACTTCTCTGTTGCCCACCTAAAGCCACAAGAATCACTAATACATTCAGAAAATTTGTATCAGACTCTAACATATCTTTCCATACCCTTTCTCTCCTATAGCTCATTGAATGTAGCTTCATTAAAATCAGTATATAGGGACTTTTGTTATTCTTATCTGCTTGCAGGATTCTCACTAAAGATAGTAGTAATTAGGCTGTCTAAAGCAAAAGAAATGATACAGAGTTATAATCTCATGCCTGTCCAGGGGATATGTATTCTAGCCTTTACTCCAAGCATTCTGCCCATTATTTTACTGTTCAATCCGTTCATGTGTCTACTGTGTAAATCCAAAGCTCATGGCCTGTAAGTAAGACGAGTGAAGATTTGTGACAGGGAAGAAATTATCTAACATGTTCACAGGCTCACATGTAAATACGATCACATGAAAACTTTATTCCAGATCCACAAAGAAATTATCTAGTTTAAAATTCATGTGCAACAAATGTAACATCAGTGAGATAAGAGAATTCAAAGTATCTGAGATAAAACATTTAGAAATTTTTAGAAAGTTTTGCATGTTTAAAGCTTTGCATTTTGAGACTTAGCAAGATCAGAATGTTTTAGTGGAAACAGTCTTTCAGTACTGGCAGAACAGCAATGCAGCAAGACACTAATAATGGTCCTCATGTTTTGTAAAGTTTTCATACAGTTCATTTGAAGACATTCACTCTTCTAACTGCAAAAAGGACACAGTAAATTTTGGGTAAATATAAACACACAGAACTAAAGTGTCTTAACAATAGTTTGATTCACACCTTCTAACTGTTTTTTGAAAATATTTTCTTTTTTGCTCCCAGCTTTATGGTTATTTCTGCAACAGTAGTATCTCTTTAGAGCTTCTGAAATGGAAAAGCCACACTGTAAGGTTGTGAATAGTTCCCTGTTGCCCTGGTGATTTGCTGTTGCGTGTAATTTCAACCTGTTTTTTATATAGCGCCATATTAATACTTGTGTATAAGTTACAGGGGAAAAAAAAAAAAGACTATTTGCAATGTGATTGAAAGAAGCAGTGTATAACAAAGTGCCTTGTGGGGTACTGAAGATGTAATGGTTGATGTTCATTCACAGAATACATGAATGTTAAAGCTCATAATACTCTTTGAAACACAAAGGGGATGTAGAGGTGAATTGAACAGTCTGCCTTCCTGCTGTTGCAATAAAAAAGGGGGGAAAAAAAATCCTGTTTAGCTTTCCTTTATCCTGGTAATTTTCATAAATATGATGCACTATTAGACCTGATAGGTGTGCAAGAGTATTATCAATTCACAGTGACCTAACGTGTTGTTATTTGTTTCCAAAATGTAATACAGCCAGTAAACCCACACTAAAATTTTAAGACATAGATTTTTACAGGTAATTAGGTAGCTATGTCAAATCTCACATAGTGGACATGAAACTCGCATACCACTGCTGGGAAGCCTTCTCAGCATGGCTCCATTGCCACTCTCTCCGCGTGTGCTGTAGAAGCTGTTCTACATGCAGGAAGGTCTTTGAGATTCCTCGTGCCAGAGGAGAAGGATTCTGTATGACACTTGAGAGTTTCTTTCCTTGTCATGATGGTTTGTGTACTTTTCAAGAAGTGGTTACAAGATAAAATTTACATGAAAAGCCATGAGACCTGGAAACAGAACCCACCTGTGTGCTTTAGGAAAAGGGTTTGCTGCCACTCCAGAGCATGTCCTTTTCCAAGTTTGTGTTTCAAAGGAATAGAGAAAAACCAGCATTTTTTGGTAGCCATATGCATAGCTATATCAGGTCTTAAGCTGAGCTGAACTTTGTCCCTGCAGCTTTGCACTGAAGCCTCTGAGATTCACCATCTTCTTAAGTATTTCTTACTGGCTACCTCTTATCAACTGCATTCTGCCTTTTTCGCATTTCAGCCTCAGGCAAATTGTTCCATCTAGCCATTGTAACCAGATGTATATTGTTCTTGCATTTCTAATTCTATCCATACTCTGCACAGGGAACAAAAGTATCTCTATTATAAATATTTTTTCTAAAGATAGGCTAAGAACTCTGAAATTATTTTTTGGATATTAAGTAAACAGATAATTAAGGCATATATATATGAACTAGCTTAGAATAAAAATCCTAACTTTTTTTTCCTTGTTGATCTTGAAAAATATATGTGTTTAAAGGTCAAGCCAAGATATTGCTGAATTTAAAGATTTTTATTGTTTGGTGCACATTTTAGAGAGGAAAAATCCACAGAAGGGCTAGAAATAGAGTTCCTGGTAAAATTACTAAAATATTTTCATAAATCTACAAACTGCTTCTATCTTGTATTTTTTTTCTTTGTTATGACTTTTTGGTGACTTGAAAGAATGAAGAACTTCATTGCATTTTAGCTATTAATCTTAGAAATTTTAATTATATGCTGAAACTCCCAAAGTTTCTTGAAGAAAACTGATTTTTTTTTTTTTTTCATTTTAGCCTTTTGTGTTTATTTAGTTATTAAGTTACTGAGGTTCAGGGTTTATGAACTTGAAAAGGAAAATTGATTTCCATAAGTTGGGCTGACCTTAAAATTTGAAGCATAAGGGCATGACCAAAAAAGTCAACACTCAAACAATATAAATATAAATAATGCTGATTTGATGTTTTTACAAAGTGACTTTCATAATCACACCTTGTATATTGTGAATGACAGCAATTGTGCATTGGTGATAAATATGTTTAGCATAATTTAATAAATTCTTGGAGTAGCTTAATTAAGTATTTTTAAAGATTTACTATAGTAGCTGTGAGAGTTAAGAAGTAACACTCTACTGTCACCATCAATGAAATATTGCATGTGATCTAAAATGATATTCAGACAATGTGGAAAAAATATAATTGCTTTTTGCTGCAGGTATACATATTCGAGAAACAATTCAGTTTGTGAGGATGAAGATCATGAAAATGTAGAATAACATAATGAGGCTGAGGGTATTGCTGTCTCTTTTTTTTTTTTTTTTCCTTCTTTTTTTTTCTCCTGTTAAGAGAAATCCTTACTATATAGCCCTACTACATTGGCAAGGTATCTTGACTAAGGTTTACTAGTGCTGTCATAAAGCTTTTGTTTAGCATGAAGTACAGCAGACACCTTCTGGGCTTACCCAGAATAAACACTAATAAGATTTCTTTTTGTCTGAGAAAAGACTAATGACACTCTTTTTCCAAGTTTTTAGTAAGTAATATACATAATTATATCAATATCCACTCCCAAGTTGCTCCACCTCCCCCACAAAGTAAGCATATAAACCAGGTGCCAGTTGCCAGAAATTTCAGCTTTCAGGGATTTATTCTGCTTAGTAAATAATGCATCATTTTCTTTCATGTACAAGAATTTACATAATCTTTAAAAGTATAGCAGACTGTGACCTCTGGTAGTAGAACTAGTGTACACAAAAATATGAGGAAAGGAATTTATATCTGATCCAGGATAATAACACTAATTCATTGTTACATCTATCCACTAGGTTCCAGTTACAAATTACATGAAATTCACATTTCAGTATGAGCCCCTCTAAGTTTAAAGAATCCCTGCCAAAATCATGCAATGAAAGGCTCTAAAAGTTTAAATGCTGTGTAGTCACTGCACGATTATTTTACCTAATACTAACCATCTAAAATTGGTCATTTACTCTAAAACCATTGTCTTGACTCTAAAAATAGGTATTTCTAGAAGAACAGAAAAATTCATTTAAAATAGAAGTAGAAAAATAGATTTTATGAATTGTCTCTATAGATGAATTTGACTATATCTACATTACAAACAGGTATGCTCAATGGTATCTCCCACAGTCATAATCTCCAGCTGTCATTGCAAACCTGAATGAAGTGTACAGCAACTCCCTTCCAGCCTCCATGCAAAATTTCCTTTCTGTAGAAATGTGAAATAGTAGAGAGACGTTCCCAAGCCTTGTAATGTAGAAGGGGCAGCAGAGAAGCAGTTGTCAATTTTGCCTTTCTTTCTCTGCTCACTATGGATTTAATCTAAACAGCTAGTTTTGACTAGATGCCCTATTTTAGCCAACACATGCTTGATGAGTTTGTTAGTGCAGAATTTTTCATTTAAATTTTAGACACTTTATGCTGTGGAAGTCCGAATCGAAGCTGTTCATTCTATATTCTATTTATAGACAATGGAGAGAAAGAGGAGTTGTAGATTGTTCATTTGTGCCTAGCTGGTCCTAGCTTTGGATGCAGTACATCACACCCCAGGTGTGCCTGGTTTTCTTTACTGACAATAGAGTGTACAGAGAGTGACTAAAGCATACATAGATCTCTGTATACAGACAGGTTAATACAGCCTGCTGTGATATAGCCTATCCCCAAATGCTAATAGATACAGTATAAAACATGTGGGAAAAGCAAACACGTTGTTTTGTTTCATAGAGATTAAAACCATGTAACGAGAATTGTTTTCTTTTCTAGATCCTTGTTTACCCAACAACAGTGTCAGAGTATTACATTCTTGTAAGAATATGTAGATCTTTTTTTTCTTCATTTTGACAGTACTTAGACCATCTGGAAGACCAGTATGTGCAACTTTATGTAAATATAAGCTACAAAAGTTTGGTCAAAATCTATCAGAATTTACCTATCAATAACATGCAAATCTGTCATTAAATGTAGTTGCTTATGATATGAGATTTAGTAATCAAAGAAGATCACACAGCAGCATTTCTGTATTTGGTTTAAGATAAAGATTAAAAAAGAAAAAAACATTACCTGATATTTTGAATCTTTTCTTCTTGCTTGATGCATGGATATGAATCTCCTGAGGACAGCTGGGTTATCGTACTCTTTCTTCTACAAGTGCTTGATGTTTTTGATGAAAACAAACATTAAATACATTACTTTAACACTGAATCCAAAACTTTTTACTTCTATTACCATGTCTTTCCCTCAGGCTCTGGTCAGCTGAGATTTGCAACTGCCTCAGAAAGAAAGATTAGTCTATGCTCTTTAGCATTTATTGTAACAAAAGCAAAAGATGGGAAGGAGGAGTGAAAAGAAAATAATTCTGGGTAGGAAATGTATGTATATGTTCTCATCACTAGTTCACAAAATTCAGTAGTATTGGCACTAAAGATTTCAAGATGCGTAGAAGAAAGGCCAAAGCCAGTTGAAATATGCAGCTGACATTTCTCTCTGATGTTCTGTACTCTGTGTTAGTAAAGTTATAAAGGCAAGGGTATTAGTTAAATTATTTTTTAAGTGAACATAATATCTCCAAGGTGCATTTTATTGCAGCTCATGAAGTTGCTACGGCATACAGAAATGCTAAAAGAAGCATTTATAGTCAATCAAACAAAAGCATAGAGGAGCTGAACAAAAATCCTGTAGAGACGGAACAAGAAGGAAGGGTCCAAAATAGATATTTTGTTTTATGCTACTGTAAGTCAGAGTGACATTCTGCTAGAAATCTTATAAAAGCCTTCATAAAATCTTTTATTTTATTTAAAAACGTTAGTGTTTATCATGGCACACAACTATAGTAATGAAATGTAAAACTGTTTTAGTCTGACATTCTTAGAAAAAAAAAAAAAAAACACATCAAGGATATATATCCAGCATGATACAAGTAAATGTTCCTTACTTTTCTGGTTGGTTCTGCATGGATCATTGTAGAACAGGAAATTTATATTTATGAACTTTACTAGTGTTATTTACTTTAAAGAAAAATAGCACAAACTAGTCCCTGCAGAAGACAATCATAGAGTTGTATGATTGGGGTATCAGTGTTTAGACACTGAAAGGAAGAGGAAGAAGACAAGGAGTAGTAACATGTTTTTGGACTTGGGAGAAACTCACTGGCAAAAGTGATCAGACACTGTAGGACAAGCTAGAAACAGCAGACCCACTTAGGATGAGATGATCGAAAGGATTATGCTATTTTTTGAGATACCGTAAAATCTGGAGAGAGACCACTCTGCTCTCCCAAGCAAACAACACATTTGCCCCTTTAAAATAACTTGGCAATTACAAGCTCTTTGCATTAACTCCAATGTTGCTGACACTAAAACTACTTCCAAAGCAGTTAACAATTGCTACAAAATGAAGACAGTCTGGAAAGGTGGAAGGTGGGAACAAGAAACACTGTCATCTGCAGTACAGAACAGTGCAGCTGTTACATTGTAAGGAGGAACTCTGAGGTCAGAGGAAAATGACAATCCTTTCACTATGTAACTGGTAAGACCTGGAGTACATTACTTTGAAATGGGTTGAGTGGTTATAGTAATGCATCTAAAACATATGGTCCTGAAAAAGGTTAGATTACAGCCATGAGGATTGTTAAAGGTCTATGATTTCAAAGTCTACAACTGATTTTATCTTCCACCCCCTCCACACCAGTTATTTTGGTTTATATTTGACCTGGGCTGCTTCTTTCTAGAGGAGGAGGTTGCTCACTCATCTAAGCTCCGCAGACAAGGCAAGAAAAAACAGAAACCATTCAGACCATAGAAGACCTCTGTCGTACTGATCAATCTCTCCTGCATCTCTTTCTGCCCTTGAAAAGACCTTTTGTCAGGACTGCACTTTTGGCTTGGCTCAGGAAAGCTGATGAAAAAGCCAGACAGTGTCACTATGCTTGAAACAACAAAGGGAATAGAGAACAGCAGAAAGTATTGAAAGTCATTTTGAATGCTCACTTTGTAAATAAAGCTACAAATGTTCCTCTCTGATCGATGACTTCAGGGGCTTCTAGCACAAAGGAGAACAACAAATTCAGATCAGTTGTTATGCTTGTAAAACTGTGCCATAATCCCAGTATAGGATGGTAGAAGAAGGAGATTGATTGACCTTTAGAGCAGCAAGACACAGGGAAAAACAAATGTTCTGTATTTACTGTCCTTAACATATTCCAAATCCCTAATGTTCTGGTTAAGTGAACTCTTGCAAAGATGAGAATACATCAATTCGTGACAAGTCCTGCTGTTGCCAAAATAGTTCATGTCTCAATAAGTGATGGAAAACAAGGCTATTATGTTTTTTTTTGAAAAAAGCTGAAGGCAAGATATATATCTTTAAAGATACTTCCCTTGTCTTCATATATATACATACATATATACTAAAATCTCTGATAATGACTTATGTCGCTGTACACTGTTCCTCATTTATTACTGACAGAAAGCATTACTTCATTTTTCAAGGAGATTTAAAAAAAAAAAAAAAAAGGAAAGAACATCTCTTCAAACTTTCTTTGTAGAAATGGTAGTAAGGCAGAGTGTTTGGACAAAGAAGGTAAAAAAATGCTGCAACAGCTCTTAGTCAGAGAATCCTGCTTTTTGAGGTAAAGAAGATAAAGCATTCCTCTGTGGTATTCCAAGGAAATTTTCTTCTAGTACTTGCTTCTTGAGAAGCAAGGTCAGTCTTTCCGTATCTCTTTCTAAATGAAAGAGACCTTTCACTCATTCACCCAGCACTATAGAGCTCCTGAGACCACTGCATTATTGATGAAGAAGTTGCAGACCTGCACCACAGCTTTGCCCTGTTCTTCAGAATGGTTTCAAGGCAATCTGTCCTTTGAGTCCAACTATTCTTTCATTTCTACCAGTTCTTTCCATAAATCCTCAGAAATCTCAAGATTGCTTCCTATTATCTGGAAAAAAAGGGAAACGGAATCTTTGCTCTTACATAGTGAGAGAAAAATGAATGTCTTCTGCAGATAGACATCTCAGAAATATGATCAAGTTCTCAATGAGAAAATATCAATTCATGCATAAAGCTGGTGTCGTGGTTTAACCTCGGTTGGCAACTAAGCACCACGCAGCCGCTCGCTCACTCCCCCCCCTCCCGATGGGATGGGGGAGAGAATTGGAAAAGCACGTGAGAAAACTTGTGGGTTGAGATAAAAACAGTTTAATAATTGAAATAAAATGATAATGATAATAATATGATAATAGTAATAATACACAAAGCAAGTGATGCACAGTACAATTGCTCACCACCCGCCGACCGATGCCCAGCCAGTCCTCGAGCAGCGGCCCCCCCGGCCAGCTTCCCCCAGTTTATGTACTGAGCATGACATCACATGGTATGGAATGTCCCTTTGGCCAGTTTGGCTGTGCCCCCTCCCAGCTTCCTGTGCATCTGCAGCCTTCTCAGTCGGTAGAGCATGGAAAACTAGAAAGTCCTTGGCCAGTGTAAGCACTACCTAGCAACAACTAAAACATCGGTGCCTTATCAATTTTGTTCCCATCCTAAATCCAAAACACAGCACTGTACCAGCTACTAGGAAGGAAATTAACTCTATCCCTGCTGAAACCAGGACAACTGGCTTTTGGAAAATATGCATGGTATTAATATAAGCTGCCTGATAAAATGAGAATGTCTGTAAGGCGCTCTGAAAAAAACATCTCATAGCTCATTTTTCCTCTTTATCATCAAGTTAATGTAGAAACAATTAATTTTTTTGCATGTGACCATGATCACCAGTAACCACTGAAGTACCACCCACAAGAAAAAGGACTACATTTTTACAGAAACTTTCTCAGATAACGACCCATGGGTGGTGAACTGACTTCCAAAGCAATGTTCACTCATCCTCACCACTTTCCAAGAATGTTTTAATGTTTTGAAGGTTTCAACTTACTTTTAAAATCAAATCAACACGTGTTGCAAGTTGCCTGGAAGAAAGACACAGAGCAGCAATTCTTTTGAATTAAGCAAATATCTATGTGCCACAGTGATAAAAACCCCTTAAATATCTATAGTAGATGAATGGAAAAAATAAAATTAAGATGTTTTCATGTAAGTAACTCCTTGTTTCAGAAGCAAGCTCCTTTCCAAGGAGATTTTGTATTTATTTCCACTGAATAACAATAGAGTCAATGCTTTATGGCAAGGCTAAGTGTCTGTCTTCAGGTGGATGTTTTAAGGGAGCCAATGAGAGAAAATATACCACTTCTTGGGAAGCCACCCACTGGTATTTTTGAGTGGTTGGGTATCTAAACAAAATATGTGATTAGGAATGACCTTGTATTTTGTGTCCCACCAGTAGGATCTTCCTGTTATGACTACATGTATAAGTTTTTTTACTTCACTCTTTACATTCCCATAGTCTTCCCTCTAATTTTAAGGTATTCAGGTTCCTGTTTCTGCAGAGATCACAGAAGAAAAGTAACCTGCCAGTAAAGTAACCAACTCACTTTTTTTTTTCATAAAATAACTGAAAGATGAAGGAAATTATGACTATTTATTATGTGTCTAGCATAATGGAAAGCATATATAAACAAAACAAAACAAAATGAAACACTAGTATGGTGAAGACTCAAAACATGCAGATAAGAGTTTTCATGTTAAAATAAACTATTTCAAAATAAAAATTATATAATCTATCTACTAATCTGAAATTTCAAATTTAGAAATACCTATCTATACAAGAAACACCCAACAAAGGTGCATTTCCTTTTAAGACAGTTACTGAAATGAGAGATAGGAAAGCAGAAAACTGATTCTTAATGCATTTGTTAACTACTCCCACTCAGCTTTTATATGTGGAGATTGTTTGAATCTTTATCTGGGCGTTGTTGCTTGTGCTCTCTTGAGCATATTGTCAGAGTGCAACTTATTAACAGTTATGATAAACACCCTAGGAAGATTGACAGAAAATGTATGAACACTAAAAAAAAAAATTACTACAGAAAAATTATTTTGATACCTCATCTAAAAAGTCCTATTCTCTATCTCCATCTACTGGAGGATTCTTAACAACTAACAGACTGGAGGTTTTTCTAATTCTTCCTCAATTGCATCTGTTATTTTCAAGGAAAGCTAAACCCCATTTGCAAAAAAAGACTTAAGGTTATCTCTCTTGAAAATAACATTTTAAGTATAATCTCATTAGCTGAATCATCTCTGTTCAGACATAAACATTCTTATAAACATCTAAAGTTGTACAAAATAGAATATAGTGACCTAAATTTATGAGTATTCATTAATAAAAAATACCCACCCCAAAAAAAAAACCAAAAACCCAACACCTCTCTCTTGCTTAGACAACAGAGATCCCTAGATAC
>NW_008825308.1:2545678-2561033 GCF_000699105.1 Pygoscelis adeliae | reverse complement strand
CTGTAAGGCTCTATCTATATTAATAGTAAATGTAACTCAGTGAAGAGTACAGCAAAACAACCAGTGCTGAGGACCTGGCATGCACATTACAGGCATTTTGCAATGTTTTACCCAGACGTAGCTATAGCCTGATTCTGTGTACTGAAAACCCATCAGCAGTTGAAATGCCTTAGTTTTTAGCGTCAATTCTGGTAATAATAATCTGAAAGATGTCCATCGTGTACACCCTGAGAACACTCCATGGAGTGCACCTTAGCACAGTGAGGATGATTGAACAATTTACTTAAAAAATGAACCACAAATGATCTAAACATAATGCACAATGCAGCTGTATTGAGAGGTATCACTATGTGGACAAAGCTTAGCATGTCACAACCTATCCTTTGCCTCATGTCATTTGAAATTCAGGGTTTGTTTCCAAAGGAGTCTAATCAAGCCAGCATGCTTGCAACTAACTCACTTAACACAAACTGACAGCATGACTTTCAGCATAAAACACAGCAGTCACAGCCACTTTCATTTACTATCATTGTTGGAAAAATTGAACCTGTATGTTCATAAGTATTTTGGACATAAAGTGGGAGACCTGTATTACATGTTTTCCTAAATTTCAGAGTATAAGCCCACCCCCTCTGGCTTCCAATCAGGGCATCCTAGCTGACTGAGACACAAGTTCTTTGGATGAAGGAGGGGTGATATGCTGATTATCCCAGCATCTTCTGCTGAAATTGAATCATTTTTGCAGAAAGGAATCCCAGACTCAGAAAATTAGAAAGAATCAGTGAATTAAAAATAGGGAAAAAGTTGAGAGTCTGGTCTCTGTGCAAAATGCATAAGGATTTTGCTTTAAAGAGCCATGGAATAAGCTAATTCTATAGTATGAGGAATATAAACTGGAAATCAACATTTTGCTGTTACTAGAACTTCCTTCATTAGCTTGCAGAGTTAGTCTCTGTCTTAATCCTGCAATCATTCATTTTACATGGTACACCTGTAAAATTAGAAAATATGATAAAATATCTCAATCTTTGCTTGCAAATCCTGCTAGAGTGGCCACTTTCCTTGAAAATGGGAGAAATAGTTTTAAACCACCAAAGGCTAAATGATCGAAACCAGAACTTACAGACACACGTCTAAGCATGACCCTATTATGTAAATATGGAAATGATGCCTCTTCTTTGTCCTGGTTTCTCCATTTTGCATTCCCCATCAGTGTACGTTAGACATTATAAATGCATGCCTTACAGATTAGGATGCATAATAGAATCAGATGCAGGGAAACAGCTTGTAAATCCTTAGCTGGTTTAGACATTGAGATGGTTTAAATAGCATAGTACCTTTCCACATACTGAATAACAGCACATTCAATAACAGAACAATTTAATAATTTTTTTGCAGCTAAAGAACCTTGCCATAGGTACTCAGGATAATAAAGATCAGCATGATGCAGAAATATTTTTATCTGATAGTATAGGGCCAAAATGTATATACCCATCTACAGCTGTCTGGGCAAAATGCCGTATTTCAGGTCCCCTATTTATGCTGATGTGACAGAAGTACCTTGTGTGCTTTTGTCGTGGTTTACCCCCAGCTGGCAGCTAAGCCCCACACAGCCGCTCGCTCACTCCCCCACAGCCAAATGGGGGAGAGAATCAGAAGAGTAAAAGTGAGAAAACTCATGGACGGAGATAAAGACAGTTTAACAGGTAAAGCAAAAGCCACACACGCAAGCAAAGCAAAAGAGGGAATTATTCACTACTTCCCATCGGCAGGCAGGTGTTCAGCCATCTCCAGGAAAGCAGGGCTCCATCACACATAACAGTTACTTGGGAAGACAAACTTCACCACTCCCCTCCTTCCTTCTTCTTCCTCCAGATTTATATGCTGAGTGTGACATCATATGGTGTGGAGTATCCCTTTGGTCAGTTTGGGTCAGCTGTTCTGGCTGTGTGCCCTCCCAACTTCTTGTGCACCCCCAGCCTACTCACTGGTGGGGTGGTGTGAGAAGCAGAAAAGGCCTTGACTCTGTGTAAGCACTGCTCAGCAGTAATGAAAACATCCCTGTATTATCAACACTGTTCCCAGCAGAAATCCAAAACATAACCCCATACCAGCTACCATGAAGAAAATTAACTCTATCACAGCCAAAACCCGGGCAGCTTTCTATCAAATCAATAACACACTAGACTTTGTTGGCTTTATAAAATGTGTGTAAAATGAATATGGGTACTTCCTCTAATACAATAGAATAGAAAAACAATGTTTAACATCATATTTTCAGGATTTCAAGAGAGTTCATCAGGCTTTTTAAACCAGGGCTTAGGAAGAAAATGAAAGCTGGAGCCTTCTGCTGTATGCCTGTATTCTTAATAAGCAAGAAGCCCAAAATGGAGAAATATAATTCTGTTTTCAGCTTCAAACAACTTCGGTGTTAAACTTTGGGACTCAATAAATGGATCTTCCTTTGTTTTATTGCTCAGTCTGTCTAGTGTTAAACTGAGAAGGAATCATGATGAAATCAATGAATTTGGGGAATTACTTCTGTAAAATAACATGAGGAGAGTTTTACAAAGGTAGTGGGTTGAGGAGGTTGCTCAGAGAATGTAAGTGAGATGTGCCTTTAACAGCCGAGAGAAAGTCAGGGCAGAGTGTTTTTTATACAACAGGTTCTGTGTTTGAGTTGTGTCAATATTTAAGAAGGAATTCCTTTCACTGAAATCTCAGAGAATAGCTGCAAGAATCTTCCACTAGTCACAATTAAGCAGTTTTCCAGATTGCACTCCCCGAGTTTGTTGCTTATATTTAACCAATGGCTAATTTAGGACATTTACACCCTTTTTGTATTTTCATGCAACACTTGACAACACAAACTCTACTATCTTATGACTTTGATGCGTGATTTATCTCTTGTCAAAATCAGTGGAGAGTTTCTATTAATTTTGATAATAATTGGATTGAGCTCATACAGTTCATCAGAAAACTTACCTTCTCAGGCTCTTATTCAGGATGAATAGATCATGACAGGAAGAATATCTCTACCCGTGCTCTCTATGCTCTCATCAACAGACTTTCATCACATGGTTGAAATTGAAGGTTTAGCACTACAGTTCTTTCTTTAATATAATTAGGACAGGTTATTTTATGACTTTTTGTCCAGTTCAAAATTCTCAACTCATTAATATTTTTTATAGCAAAATGCAACTTAAAAGACTTTGCTGCAGACTACAAAAAAAGAACTCTGAATTCTTGTTGCATGTAACATAAATAGTGAAAAAGGTCAGACTTTCAAGTTCACAAAATACTCTTTAAGCTATAACTGAAAGCAAGGAAAAGAAGTTGTCTTTTTTCTTTGAAGGAAAAAAATATCTCACTAATTTAGTTGAGATTACTTCATCATATTATATAGAAAACACATCTTTAATTGCAAACAACTAATGAATAACTGTTAATAATTATTACTACTCTTTATGGTTTACATTTTTACTTACAAACTCCATTTGAAAGAAGTGGAAGAAATAATGAAATATGTATCTTTGAAATTATACAGGAAAATACAATTCTCTCTACAACTACCTGAAAGGAGGCTGTAGCGAGGTGGGTGTCGGTCTCTTCTCCCAAGTAACTGGCGAAAGGACGAGAGGAAATGGCCTCAAGTTGCGCCAGGGGAGGTTTAGATTGGATGTAAGGAAAAATTTCTTTACTGAAAGAGTAGTTAAACATTGGAACAGGCTGCCCAGGGAAGTGGTTGAGTCACCATCCCTGGAAGTATTTAAAAAACGGGTAGATGAGGCGCTTAGGGACATGGTTTAGTGGGCAGGGTGGTGTTGGGTTGACGGTTGGACTCGATGATCTTGGAGGTCTCTTCCAACCTTAATGATTCTATGATTCTATGAATTATGTTATCCAGGACACATGCTAATGACTCAGAGGGTACTTTAATTCACAGAACTTTATGGAACTGTCAACATTTAAAATGATTATGTATTAATTGAAGAGCTGATGGAAGAATGTAAGAAAAATTGTCATGTACAAGTATCAATATAATGTGTGCATTACTTTCAGTGTCCTTTTTTTTCTGTCCAGGTTGCGCTTACCTACTGTAGCTTACTCCACTGCATATTCTGGAGGCCTGATCCCACAAATTTCCAGACCAAGTACTTAATCTTAGCACTGAGAACTCCTGACTGACAATTTCTGAAATCCTATTCTGTAGAGGAAGAGGAGACAGCTGGTGAGCTCTGAAGTTTCTCTCAGATATTGATTTAGGATATTGCCAGAATATCCATGTGGGGCTTAGTAGTCATCCAAGCTCTGGAAGTGAAGCTATAACTTATCACTGCTTCCATTACAAAATTTGTTTTTAGTCACTATTGTTATGATTAGTCTCATTATAGAAACACTTAAGCAAGTGCAGTACGCTAGTCCTAGTATTTATCACCCACTTTTTTTTTTTTTTCTATTCTTTGTAGAAAAATGAGCTTTCACAAGACCCATTTGAGTATAGGAACATCATTCTGCCAAATGGAGCAAGTCAGAGATGTCAAATGCAGCTGCAACAGGCACTAAGTAACAACCACAATTCACTCCTATCCTGTTGTCTGCAGATGCTCTTTTCTTAGATTAGCAAGTACTGCAATTTCTTCACAAATCACTGTGGTCATCTATTGACTCATATTCCTCTAAACCTACAGACACCATCATCAAGTGTGTAAAAGCAGAGTGAAGAAAACACCATCAAACAATAAAAAAGCAAGAACAACATAGTCCATCCTGTTCTCCACCTCCCCTTCCAAACCCACAGCTTTGATTTGAACCTGAAAGCTATATAGGAGAAGACATTAATCTTTTCCCCCTTGACAGGCTGGCAAATATTTTGTGTGATTCATGACTTTTTGGGTGACAAGACACTTTTGAACTGTTTCTGAAGAGCTGATTAATATAATCAGAGATTTCACTCTTGGTATACGTAGCTTAGGAAGTTTAAACTAGATTTATGTTGCTGCTTGAAGGCACTATGTGTGAGCGTACTTCCCCTCTCTTTCTTCTTTATTGATCTACTTAAATGGAAATGCTGAGAAAACAGGGCCATAATTCAACAATTCACATGTCACGGCATACAAATACACTATGTTCTGTCTTGCCAACTATACTGAAGACTTAGGAGTTCAATAGGAAGGATCCCATATCATCAACCTTATCAAGCATTTTCTTGAGTCTGAAGTATCTGGTTCTTACAGCAGATTTCATTGTGTATTTATTCTCTCAAATTAAAAAAAAAAAAAACAACAGCCAAAAAAACCCACAAACAACTAAAAGCAAAACCAAAAACCCCAAACAAACAAAACCCCACCAAAACAAAAAACAACAGTAAAACTTTAATCCATCTGCAGAAGAGATGAAAGCTAAAAGACATTTCTACAATTATGCCCTTTAAGGAATGACATGGTTTATTTGTGCTAAATATTTCTGTATGGGTATTTAGGGATATGCTTTAACTGAAAAAAATCTAGAAAATGTCCTTCACAAAAACTATTAAAAAAAATAATTAGGAAGATACGAAATTTCATAGTGCCTCAGACCAATGGTTCATCTAGCTCAGTAGCATCTTCAACTATGACTGAAAAAAGACACCACAGAGTAAACCCAAGGCAAGTATGTAGGCTACTTGAACTAATACTTTCCTAGCTTCTGACTACTTTCATTATAGATTTTCTGAGCTTGCTATAGTTTTTCTCTTTGTTAGCCAGAAATGGATTTTACTTCCAAGTGCTTCCAGGTTTCTTGTCTTTCAAATTTCTTTTTAAACCTATGTCATTTTCTTGCATTTACAATATTCTTTTCACAGACCTACTGCTTTGTATCATAATAATAATGGTGATTATGTTTATGAAGTACTTTAATGTCTTTCTTTTGAATGAGCCTCCCACTAAAGTCTCATGTTCCAGGTTGGTATTCAAGATAAAAAGTATCAACTTTTTCCTACTACCATACAATTCTAGGTGCCTGTGTCTGGGTTGTCACAATTAGATAGGATGAATCCCTGCATTACCTTCTATAACTGCAAACTGAATAATTCTAATGATAATAATAATAATAATGATACATTAAGTGGCTTGAGTATTATTGGCATGGACAGAAAATATTAAGTTGATTCTTTCCCCTGCTTGCAACCTTTCTTATGCAGATCTCTAAAGTTTGCAATAATTTAGATATGAATAAGATTAAGCTTCATACTTATTACCACAAAAGACTTATATGCCATGTTACTGTAAAAAATTCAAGAAGAGCTATCTAACTTACACCAGTGTTGACCTTGTGCTGTGGAAAAGAGGTTAGTGCATTTTTCATTGTATCTTATGTATTAAAAGGATCTAAGGCTCAGCCTACATACTAAAAATAATCACTAAGTTAGACTCTTTGCTAACCTTTCTTTAACGTAGTTGCACTACTGTCGTACTACAAAATTGACTCATAATCTATATTGCATAGTAATTCTGTGCACATACACTCTTACATGCAGAACAGTCACTTTCCCTAAAAAAATAAATGACAACATATTGGCTGTGTCTGAGGCAGTTAATATTTTTGACTCCTGAAATATGTACCTACTATGGACTAAATTATAATTTGCATTTTGATTATCCTCTTATATTAAAAAAAAAAAACCCTGCAACCTTCCAATCTCTAGTTTTGTGATATTTAAACAGCATATATTTTCTTATAAATGTCCTCATTGATATGAATATAATTTCAGGAAACATTATCACACAATTTATTGATCTGAATTTACATTTTTACTTCTTGTCAAAGGAAATAAAATTTACGTAAGATACAAGTTGCTTGCTTCCAAGATGTAAAGTTGGGATGCTAAGCATGTGTGGTTTTTTACATCACAAAACAAATACAAAATTCAATTTCCTATAAGCTCATATTTCTTTCATCTTCCCCTTTCTCAAAAACTGCTGAGTAACTTAGCTTATTTCTATATCTTAAACTCACCCGTACCTTTAATTTTTTTTTAAAGATAAATGAATACTAAAAATGAAGTCAGTCAATGACTTTTTTAAAAAACCTTCTTCTCTTAAAAACGTCCCCTGCATTGGTTGGCCATACTCTTCTCTTTTACCATTTCTCTCTGCATTCATCTAATATTTGTCTTTTCTAAATCTTTATCATCAGTACTTTGGACTGTCCACATCCATCAGTGATTTCTTTCTTTGCCTCAGGAATTATTTCCACACACCTGATCGTGCTCTCTTTTGCTTTCACCCTAATCTTCAGAATTGACAGTCCCGAGCAAACATTTATTGACACAATTTAACTGTTTTACTAACAAGGTAAAATAAATGCCCACAAAATGTAAAGGTAAATATCAGAAGCAGGCTTTATGTATCATAATATTTCTGCTTTAGTAAATGATACAACACAAAAAGTTTGGAAGTATATCAAGCAGTTGCAGTTCTTCATACCTCAAAAGTAGTTGGGATTGCAAAAGCAGATGAGAGTCTGTGTCTTAGTTTGATAAAACCAAAACCAGAAAGTAATAATAATTTAATTCTTTTCCTCTGTATAGATAATAAAATTTTGAAACAAGCCACAGCAACTTGAATACAAACTCATTACAATTTTGTGCTGATTTTGACTGGGATAGAGTTAATTTTCTTCATAGTAGCTGGTATGGGGTTATGTTTTGGATTTCTGCTGGGAACAGTGTTGATAATACAGGGATGTTTTCATTACTGTTGAGCAGTGCTTACACAGAGTCAAGGCCTTTTCTGCTTCTCACACCACCCCACCAGTGAGTAGGCTGGGGGTGCACAAGAAGTTGGGAGGGCACACAGCCAGAACAGCTGACCCAAACTGACCAAAGGGATACTCCACACCATATGATGTCACACTCAGCATATAAATCTGGAGGAAGAAGAAGGAAGGAGGGGATGTTCGGAGTGGTGAAGTTTGTCTTCCCAAGTAACTGTTATGTGTGATGGAGCCCTGCTTTCCTGGAGATGGCTGAACACCTGCCTGCCGATGGGAAGTAGTGAATAATTCCCTCTTTTGCTTTGCTTGCGTGTGTGGCTTTTGCTTTACCTGTTAAACTGTCTTTATCTCCGTCCATGAGTTTTCTCACTTTTACTCTTCTGATTCTCTCCCCCATTTGGCTGTGGGGGAGTGAGCGAGCGGCTGTGTGGTGCTCAGTTGCCAGCTGGGGTTAAACCATGACAATTTTGTAATTGTGCTCACTATGCTTTGTCTTGGCTCATAGGCAAGTCTTTCAAACTGAAAAAGCCAATTATAGTTCAAGATCAAGTTTAAAAATATATCTTGCATATTGTTACTGATTACAAGTATGTGAATAAAGTTAAAAAGTTATAGCATATGTATAAAAGTGAAATGGATGAATTATCTTTGTTTATCACAATCACCTTATTCCTGGATTACTCATCAGGACTGTTCGGGGATTTTTCTTTGAAAATCTCTGATATTCAGAAGAAAATGAAAAGGCATGTAATCATTCTGAAAAGTCCTGAAAAGAATCAGTTTTACTTAAAACTAATAATATGGTATTTTTAATGTACATGCAAGAGAGTTTTATATTTGACATAGCTATGACATTTAAACCTGCAAAATAAATAAACAGTTATCTTTTTTATTGTCTTATTTTGTCAGTAGCACACTTTTACTTGTAAGAGGATTAATGGCTTCTGGCAATGTTTAAACATGTGGTAGCTAGAGATACCAATGACTAGATCTGGCTGGGGTATTTTTTTTAAGAATATATAGAGATGAAATATTTCTGTTAAGCTGTACAAACAGAAGCTGGGAATGTGTCAGCATTTTAGTTCAGAGAACAGTGATTTTGAGGAAAGTTCCCCTAATCATCCTCTCTTACTGTGCATTGATGCAAATCCATGCATTAGTGCATGTAAGCCAAGTTCCTTTCAGATGAAGCGAAGTGTGAACTCTGTTCCAGCCTGTATCAGGACACCATGTCAAATCCAGTGACTTGTTCTTTGGACAACTTTGAAGCAAATGTTCAGGCCAGAGAGCAGACAAAACCTAACCCAAAGTAAAAACCCTAACCATGCACATTGTAGATGCAGGGATCTTATACCAAACTTCTGTGATCTGCTTCTGTTTTACAAAGTTAATTGTTAATGCAGACACAGGTTAAGAATACAATGCCTTCCAGTCAATGAGGATATAGTCCTTCCTGTATTCATGTACCCATTTCAACCACCTGCTCTTATCTACCATGTGTATATTTATTACAGCCAACAAACTCTTGGAGATTTACACTATTTCTTAATATTTCATTTCAACCATTCCTTATTGGTCCTCTGAGGTGACATTAAGCCCTATCATAATAAATAGCAATAAATAAATAAATAATATTAGTGGTAACAGGAGAAAATAGGTTAGATTATTAATTAAGCGTTTGGTCAATTACTAATCCTGCATGTGTTTAACAACCAAAAGTTCTATACTTAATTGATGGAAAAAAGTTATGCTTATTTAACTGAAAAAAATCTGCCAACTTCATTCAATTTTTCAGGAAAGTACAACACTAGACTAAAGTTACAAAAACTGGATAATTGAGAACAAATTTTGCTTATCTATGGTTGTCTGGAGGATATGGTTTGTTGCATCATTTTCAAGGGTAGGAACAGGATTCACAATACATACCAGAGCTGTACTTCAAGATATTTTGTAAAATCTTCTATTAAAATCCAACCTTTTAACGTAAAACATTTGTAGCGTCTGCATATGTCAAAGAAAAACAAACATTTTCAAAAACATATTTACTTCTAAGTTGCTGAAATCTACCCAATAATCTACATTGCATAGCACAAAATTACTTCATATCAGTTTTTTGCATACAATGATAAAAGTTTTCATCAACTAGCCTGAAACTGGTACATGTATATAGACTTTTCATGTAAGTAGTTCTTTTTTTGCTTGTTTTACAGTGCAAGGTAGGCATTAGAGACTGGAAAGAAATGTTTCTGCTAGTAC
Organism: Pygoscelis adeliae; assembly: GCF_000699105.1. Lineage (NCBI taxonomy): Eukaryota > Metazoa > Chordata > Aves > Sphenisciformes > Spheniscidae > Pygoscelis > Pygoscelis adeliae. The sequence continues at coordinate 2,551,019 of NW_008825308.1, read as the reverse complement.
ACAAGGACTGAAAATCTATAATTTAAATTTCACTTAAACAAAAATTTCTTCCAGGATTTTAACTTCTATACTATAGTAAGGTTATTTATTGATTGGCTTTACTAATTCAGAGGAATAATAATGAGTCTTGAGACTCATTGTCTTTCTCACTCTCCCTCATTCCCTTTTTAATTGTCACCATAATTTAACAAGATGTTATGCTGTCAGAATTTAATTAAGCCTCTCAACAATGCCATCTGGTGGGGTTAAAACCAAATTATTTAGAGCTTGTATCTAACTCCTGACAACAGAGAAGAATTATTCTTGGCAACCTCTTTCAAGGAAAAGGCACAACAAATATATAAATTTCATTCAGTCAGCTTCACTAGTTTAGCAGTACTAATTATTGAAGTAAGATATACTAAAATTTGGATTTCTTACATTATCTAAACCAGAGCTGATTATATGCATAACTAGTGCCCAGACTGCCTCTTATTGTTACCATTACCTTCCTACAGAATGACATCCATCATATCCTCCACTTGCAGCAGAAGACACTTATATGTCACTTCTCCATATTCATATATGGTGGCTTTATGATGTTTATGTGACTGTTGTACTGGATTATTTTAAACGCCGTGTTCTTGCAGCGATATACCTAATTAGCTTAACTTCACAGGTCATCTTGGGGTTGTGGTGGGGTTAAAACCAAATTATTTAGAGCTTGTATCTAACTCCTGACAACAACAGAGAAGAATTATTCTTGGCAACCTCTTTCAAGGAAAAGGCACAACAAATATATAAATTTCATTCAGTCAGCTTCACTAGTTTAGCAGTACTAATTATTGAAGTAAGATATACTAAAATTTGGATTTCTTACATTATCTAAACCAGAGCTGATTATATGCATAACTAGTGCCCAGACTGCCTCTTATTGTTACCATTACCTTCCTACAGAATGACATCCATCATATCCTCCACTTGCAGCAGAAGACACTTATATGTCACTTCTCCATATTCATATATGGTGGCTTTATGATGTTTATGTGACTGTTGTACTGGATTATTTTAAACGCCGTGTTCTTGCAGCGATATACCTAATTAGCTTAACTTCACAGGTCATCTTGGGGTTGTGGGCCCCTGAACATCCCTACATCATCTATTTTAGTTCCTCAAGGAACTTTCCTCTTTGCAGCAAATTAAGTAGTACTGTCCAAATGTCATTTCAGGAACTTCTTCCTAAGAGCTTAATCCAGAAAAGCCATCACAGCTGGCTACATATACTCCATATAGGTCTCCAACACTGTTTTGAAGACCTTGCACTTCAGACAATCCTAGCTACCTTCGTATCACACACTAACATACACCCTTAGGCTCACACTATTTAAGTACTACTTCTCAGGGCTGGGACGCTGCTTTCATACCATTTACCTTTTTTGCACTATCACTCCTCCCCAAACCAAGTGTAATAATACATTATTATAAATTTCACAGACGTACCATGTGGGACTCAGAGAAGACCTGTGTCAAGTGCTATGTACAGTGGATACAGCCAGTCCATCCCAGAGAGAGCAATGTGGCAGTGTAGAAGCAAACCAGTCTGGAATACTTGGCAAAATGAAGAGAGGTCCTATAGAGAGGAAAATCCCCTATCACTGCAAATGTAGCTTGTAAAGTCCCATTTCACAGATACTGAAGAACATGAGGGTACCAGTTTAAACTATAAAATATTTTTATATTTTATATTTCAACTGGTCTTAGAAGAAATAGAAAAACATATAATTTCATCAAGAATCTTACTTTATATGAGCTGGGTGCAAAGAAGCCTTTAGGGACAGTTCTTCAAGCTTTGAGTCTTGCAGAAGAGCGAGAGTGAATAGTCAAGGTGACTAAGTGTGTGTTAACATCCATGTTCCTCTCTGGATCAAAGACATATGAAAAGCAGTTTGAGATGAAGTTTACAGGAACTGAAGTCTTTAAAAAAAACCCATATTAAAACCCCATTTCTATTACCCTTGTATATCTCATGCATCAAATTCCTGAGAGGGACCTTGGTTCATTCAGTCAACTGAAGAACAGTGAGGAAGAAAGTGAGTGATAAGATCTGGAGTGCATACAAAAGCCAACATTTCACTGCATTCCTGTAATGGTAATAAAAAGGTGAAAAAGAAAAAATAGTTAAATTTTAGATTATATAAATCAGCAGTAGGTAACTGCTGATACTGTTCCAGTAGTGGTGCGGTAGTCTTCTGCTACTCCACTGTTTGACCACCCCTTCTCTGTACTAGTGACAGAACAAGGCATGGTGGTGTTAGAATTGCCCTTCTGTTACCATTTGGAAGGAGAAAACATGGTATAAACAAGGTGTGCATGAGTCAAACATAAAAAGGTGTGCCAAGCTGCAAACCTAGGAACCGTGTACCAGGAATGCAGATCAGGCAGCCATGAGAAAAACAGTCTGAAAGTTGTCTGACATTGTCTAAAAAAACCCAGTATGTTGTTAGATCACAGAAATGAAAGTGCTGAAAAGCAGTGCAGAGCATCAAAAATTCTTACTGTCAAAATATTGAGCTGATGCTAAAGCTTACAAATAAAATGAATACTGACACCACATGGGAATGTCTGGATCTCCTCAGGGAAGGTCTCCTAAAATGTAGACAAGTGACAGAAACTGACTGAGAACTATAGATTAAAATTTTCACTGAACAAAGTTTAATTAGGATATAATAAACAGCTGCTGTGATGGCGAGTAGCGTGTTGTCACCAACAGGGAGCTTTTTGCTGACATGAGTTGAGAAAGAGCTAACCTGCATACCTGAAGTACAGAATTTACTTTATAAGGCCATATTTTAAACACAATGCTCATTACTCCTGTTATTGAAACAAGTCCAAAATGCTAGGAGAGTTATGGTACGAAGCTAACTTGACCAGACTTTTAAAAGGTATCTGTCAAAAATTTGTTGTTGTTTTGATAAGCAGCCTCAAAAGACAAAAAGTGCTTTAAAAAAAGCTGTATTATAGTGTACAGTAGAACAAGTAACTTTAAAAAGTAGAGGAAGCTCAGAGGAGACAAGAATAAACCAAAAAGAATGTTTTGCCTTTTGTGTCCTTGCAGGCTGATCCTTTGCTCTTAGCTTAATTTCAGCCTAGAACTAAACAACTAAAACATTGGTGTGTTATCAACTTTGTTCTCATCCTAAATCCAAAACACAGCACTGTACCAGCTACTAGGAAGGAAATTAACTGTATCCCTGCCAAAACCAGGACAATGTCATAGTCAGGTGTCTGTTATATAATGCCTGATCAAGAAGGGATGAAGCCAACATAGAAATGCATCAAGATTACAAGGCCAAGTTTGGATGGAGGACGTGAACCACACCAGTATTTTCTGAAGGGCAATGTGGCTGGGTACAAGCTGTGCAGGAGATTCTTGAAGGCACTGAAGACTGAATGGAAAACAGTTTTGCAGAAGTCAGGGTTTATGCATGTCAGGAGTATGCCCTTGTAATGGTGAAGGCCAATAGCATCCGGAGCTGTATTACTAAGAATGTAACTAACAGGTTAAGGGAAGAGATCATTCCCCTTTCTTCTGCATATGTGAGAAATCTCTGGAACACTGTCCAGTTTTAGGATCCACAGAAGAAAGACATTGAAATACTGGAGTGAGTCCAGCAGAGGGCTACCAAGATGTGCAGGGGGCTGGAGCGCATGAACTAGGAGGAGAGGCTGATGGGAGGTGGATTTTCTCAACCCAAAGAGATGGCTCAGGGGAGGATTGTGTTGCTTCTGTCAGTTACCTGGTAAGAAGATACAAAGCAAGTGGAGACAAACTCCTCCGAAATATTCAGTGATAGGACAAGAGGAAAAAGCACAAACTGAAACACAGAAAGTTCCAATAAGATACTAGCAAAAAGAGTCTTTGCAACGAAAGCCATCGAACACTGGAACAGGCTGCCTGGAGAGGCTGTGAAGTCTTCATCCCTGGAGATATTAAAAGGTTGACAGGACAAGTCCCTAAACAACAGCATCCAGATTTGAAATAGGCCCTGCTTTTAGTGGGGTTTAGAATGATGGTCTCTAGAGCTCCCTTCCAGCTCTATGGGGGAGACTGCCCTTATCTATTGGGAGCAACTGAACTTGAAAAGAAGGTTCAAGAGTCAACACTCTGGAGCAGACAGAATTAACAGACATGCAGCAGATGAGGCTGCCACCTGCATTCCAAACAGGGATGCTGAGAGGGTTAATGAACTGTCAGACAGGCCTCAGTGGTGTGGGAAAGGAAAACTTCCTAGGGCCGAAAGAGGATTTTTAGAGTTGGTTGCCAGCCAGGAAGTGGCTCTTTTTGTTGACATCAAGCCTAGAAGCAAGAACCTACCGGAAAGGACACTGCAGGTAGGGAAGAGTCTCACTAGTGTTAAGCTAGTAGCTTGAAATTGGTTTCTTTTAAAGAACAAATTGTACAGGCTTAACTTATAAATGATTGTTATTATATTTGTTATAATAAAATAATGACTATAGTACAATGTTTTGGTAATGTGTGTTTGTTTTTTTTCTTCATTTCTTTTTCTTTTTTTTTTTTCCTTCTTTTCTAGAGTTTGTTTTAAGGAAAAAAAAATGTAGGCATTTCAAGCAAATTGCTCTGAATGAGTTGGGGCATGATCTCCCATGCTTCAGTGCTTCAAAACTGAAAAACCCTTAAAATGATTCAGTGAAACTGCAGTGCAACATAATTGTAACTTACTGTGTATCATACCAGACGTGAAAAATAAACTTATTTGAATGTTTACAAAGTATTTTTTTGATTTTGAAAGCGTGAGTCTAAAGACATGTTGCACAAAAACAGTTCCTACAGAAAAGTTGACTGAATTTTGTAAGCTAAGACGAAATAAGCTAAAATCAATAAGGATTTTATTTCTCAAGTGTTGCATAGGTTTTTTTACCTCTTACGGTATGAATGAGAAAAGACATGACCACTAGAGGGCAGAGGTGGATAGCTTTTTAAATACATTAAGCCTAACTCCTTCTGGAAGTACTGTTTTTGTGACAAGTTAATAATTTTGGACTGGTAATGAATTCCTGAGCCAGCTACAGACTACAAAGGAACGAAAGACGGATTCAAGTTCAAACATTCATTTGAATATCATTAATTAAGGTACGTGAGTCAAAATACTTTAAAATAATTACTAAGAATATAATTTAAAATAATTGCAAAATTACTGATGAGACATACAATCAGTAATGGAACAAGATGGTGGGAAGAAAAAAACATGAGCATGATAAAGTAATTATGAAAGGAAAAAGTAATACTAATTAGGAAAAAGGGAAAATAATATTTCATGATGTCCGGGGGGGGGGGGGGATT